>NC_139711.1:2532153-2762153 GCF_964188405.1 Protomyctophum parallelum | reverse complement strand
ATCGGCACAACTGATGATATTTATAATGTGATTAATCCGTTGTGGAAGCTGACCAACACCAAGACGCTCTGAGGGCTGGAGTGCACAAGAAAACTGTTTATTGAGGGAAAATTAACAAATGTGGGGAGGGGGGAATAAATGCTGTGACTTCAGTAGGGCAGTCAGGGCATGCTCCATGTTGTTTGGTGTTGATCAGCGTACCCAACTTCTCCACCACTTGTAGAAGCTGACCAACAACGTACACCAAGATGCTGAGAGGGCAAGAGTGCACAGTTTATTTAGGGAAAAGTAACAACTGGAAATAAATGCAGTCAATTTAAATCATCATCCCATTTGGGGTTAGTAATGGAGTCACTCCTTGCGTGCAGGGTCCAGTATTTCATCATGCATCAATTTAGTTCCTCATAGGTTGCCTAGAAAATAGAAAGGCATTCCATTAGACTTATCCAACTTGCATAGCAGGGTAGAGAGAGAATAAAGGAAAGCCTTACTGAGCTGACGTTCAGCCTCGGTGTTTTATAGCCCAGGGCAGGCTAATCTGAACCCAGGTGTCCTCATTTGGTGATTAGACACAGCACAGCAGTCATCATTTCGACCTGATTGAAGAGAGAATGTATGGTATAGGTACCGGCCGTACCGCCCCCTAATCACTCTGCCTAGGGCCAAACACGGTCTGTGGGGCCGAACCTCAGTCAGAGCGTGCCTCTTATACCTAGTCTAACAGACGACTGGTCAGGGCGGGCCCACAGGGACACTCCACATAGTCCACACCGTTCTCAAATCTTCTATTAAAGGCTATAGGTGTGCTGTCATGCTCATTTCAGCACGGCTGGATAGCCTATTTCAAACCAATTGCTTGGTCAGAAGAACTACCTGTAGTCATTTTAATATTTCATTCCACTTTTGTCTGTCTTCTCCTTTTTTGGGCGACTCCTCTGTGTACCACCAGAGGGGGGGCTCAAGTACAAGTACCACCGGTGGTACTAGTGCCAGTGGTTGGGAACCTCTGGACTCACTGAAGAACTACAGTACAGTACGGTATAGCCGAGAACCAATTGAATACATTTGTTTTATGTTTAATGAAACATAATACAATATATTTATGTTAAGGTCAAGGTCAAGGTAAACTTTATTGTCCACAAGGGAAATTAGTTCTGGGGCTTTCAGCCCTGCTGCAGCCACACACAAAACATTAATGACACACAAAATACAACAGAGGGAGGGTTATTACTCACGGATGAATAAAGTCTACCTATTAAACTGTTGATTTGAAGTATTATACATATAGTGTACACACAGGCACGCACGCACGTGCACATTAATTTTTCGATTAGAGACATGAATCATGTCAAAATCCCAATCTATCAGAGTCCAAATGAAATGCAAGATATTTGATTAATTGTTTTGCCCTTCTTTTAACCAGTCTAACAATTTGCAGTACTTGCACAAACATCTTATGGACATGCCCCAAGCTACCAAATATCAAAGCAATTGTTTTGCAATTACACCCATATGCTGAGATATGGCATGGCAAATGCATGTGCAAGTGGTTGGCATTTCATATTTCACATATGCGCACGCACGCACGCACGGACAGACAGACAGACATACAGACAGACAGACAGACAGACAGACAGACAGACAGACAGACAGACCCGCACGCACTCACGCACACACACACACACACACACACACACACACACACACACACACACACACACACACACACACACACACACACACACACACACACACACACAACAACACACACACACACACACACACACACACACACACACACACACACACACACACACACACACACACACACACACACACACACACACACACACACACACACACACACAAACTGAATCCATTCTCTTCGGATCAAATAGTAATCTCAGCAAGGCAGATGGCTTCTTGGTTAGAGTGGGTGACAATATTATCACACGAAAAGATGAAATTACCTATACCTATAGGTTCCATCAAAAAAGTCAATCAAAGAACAAGATTTCTTTACAGGATCTCCTCACTGGTCAACAAAAACACCTTGAAGACCTTAAACAGGAGCCCTCGTACAAGGTTTCTTTGACTATGCATGCACCTCTTGGTACCACAGCACCTCAAAGGCCCTTAAAACAAGGCTCCAGACCTCCCAAAACAAACTGGTCAGGCTCCTACTTGGCCTCACCCCCCGAACCCACCTCACCCCTGCCCACTTTGACAGGCTGGGATGGCTTAGGGTCGACGACAGAGTACAGCATCTTGCAATGGGTCTGGTCCACAAGATTCGATACACCACCAAGATACTCATGTACCTGTCTAGTATAGATACTTCCTTAATGTAAACGAAGTCCACACCCACAACACCAGAGGGAGTGCAACAAACCATGTACAACCCAGATTCGGCAAAAAACACGGGACTAAATTATTTTCGCTCCTATGCCACCAAAATGTGGAACGCCTTACCAACAGTCATTAAGACATGTGAATCCCTTGACTCCTTCAAAACCGCTCTCAAACTGATGGCTGCAATTCGAAACTGGCCACTGTAAAATCACCCCCACCAACCACCGCCCCCCCCCCCTTTCCCCTCACTGTATATGTATCTTTTCCCTTTTTGCCTCCTTTATGATGAATTCCTGTTCTGTTCTTTAACTATATAGAAGTGTCTATTTGTACGTCTCTAAATGTTTTGATTAATTGAACAAAGTGGACCCTGTTGTAAACAAGTGTAATGCTTAATTGGGTCGTCCACTCACAGTTAACAGTCTTTGTATTGAGTTTGTGCTTGAAATGTACTGTAATTCTGCAAACTGTTAATAAATATTTCAATCAATCAATCAAACACACAAACACACACACGTTTTATGTTTGATCGGGGCCATGCAGAACTCAGCAGTCACATGATTTGTTTCCTGATCAGCTGGCTGCTACAGAGTGGGTGAAATGTAAATAACATCCAGCTGTTCCGGGATCAGCTGCATAATGGATGCATGTAAATATCAAACCAGCTGATCCATGCAGGGTCAGCTGGCTGCTACAATGGATGCAGCATCATGTAAATATCAAATGGGATGACTGTTGGGATACTCATAGAAACGGCTAGCAAGCAAACGACGCTGGTGTGTGTGTGTGTGTGTGTGTGTGTGTGTGTGTGTGTGTGTGTGTGTGTGTGTGTGTGTGCGTGCTTGCGTGTGCATGTGGGTGTGTGTGTGTGTGTGTGTGTGTGTGTGTGTGTGTGTGTGTGTGTGTGTGTGTGTGTGTGTGTGTGCAACTGTGCATGCGTGCGTGCGCTGCGCATGTACATGGAGCGAGAAGGGACATACAGGCACACAAAGGCACATCAAAGGGAGTGATTGAGGGGGTTTTGTTCCATGGGAGATGAGTGAGGGGAGACTCAGCCAGTCATTTCAGATGTGAATGACTTTCATCATCTCCAAACATATGGCAGACCATAATAATCACCTTATTTCTCTGTACTTTGAAATTGAGAAATTGGGATGATGAACAGGGGCTGTTTCGTTGCGCGCGCACGCGCACGCACGCACGCACGCACGCACGCACGCACGCACGCACGCACACACGCACGCACGCACATTGCCCTGGCTTATTGATGTCCTTGAAGGAGCAGAACGCAATCTCCTTCTCTTAGGATGATTTACCTCAGAAATGCTGCTGTATAGAATTACAATACACGCACGCACGCATGCACGCACGCACACACACACACACACACCAAAGAAAAAACACAGAATATTGTCAGAATTGTTGGCTATAGCGTGTATGGACCTGTTCCTTTGCAAAATTCATGCTCTAATAATCCATAATCATATAGAAAACAGAGGCCTAACACTAATAAGCAGACAGCCTTTACTGTAGCTACTGTACTATTTTCTTTGTAGATCTTTATTATTATTGTGGTAGGCCTATACTGCTATTTGTGTTGCTATACTTTTACTTAAGTAACACAAATTTTAGTACATTCCCTCTGTTATACTTCGTCCACCAGCTGTGCGTTCCTCAAATGATTGAATTCAGGACGGAGTCACATGGATGAAGACGCTGCTCTACTTTCTATACCGTAGGAGGTTGACTAATGGACTGTGTGGTGGGAGAGAGAGAAGAAGAGGTGTCCTGTTTCAGCCCTTTCAATTCAACACAGGTCTGACTCCGACCACACAGACAATGAGGGCCGATTCTGGGGGCGAGGACACATCGGTATATACGCTAGGCTAGACTGTGACGGGGCACGGTCGGTACAGAAGAGCAGGAGGGCAGAAAGAGGGGAAACTCAGAGATCAGTCCCAGAGGCATGCAGGGGCGTAGGCAGCTGGCTCAGAGGCCAACGTGTCCTATTTATAGTCCAATATTCAAACGGCAAAAGGATTCAGGCACCACGTATACGGCCCACGTGTTATACAGATCAGAACAAAGTCCAACTTTGGGGACTGTAGATGGAAATGAGCTAGTTTTGCTAAATCTGGTATATTTACGCTGCATTTGTAATTTAATGTTCATCAATATACACTGTCCCGACCAAATAAACGAATAAAGTTTACTGTGGCTTATAGATAGTTCCAGTAGCTGTTGTACTGATTGAAACTGCCAGAGCTCTGCATCTGCAGTGCACACACTGTATATAGATTCAACGTTCTTTATTGTTACATCCATATATACAAGTATCTTGGTTTTGGCTCCTCAACATTGAAGTAACTATACTGTATAGCAGAAAATGTATAGTTTGTCGAGATTTGGTATACCCACTATTGCCCAGATTATTGCATGGGTGAAATAGGCTCTCCCTCTCTCTAATATAATATGTGTGGTGGTGGTGGTGGTGTAAGGTATACAGTGTGTGTGTGTGTAGGCCTTGCCTTAATGCATGTGCAGTGTGGTTATTTGCCTGTTTATGTGCGATTGTGCGTGCGTATGGCAACAGGCCATCAGTGTCCATTGTTCACATAAGCTTGGCTGCCTGGTGTAAAAAGATGTCCCGGAGCGTGCTGTTGCTTATTGGGCAGATGGTAGCAGCAGAAACAGTCATGGTTAGGGTCACTGGGGCCTTTTATATTCCTATGGGCTTTACAGACAAATGAAATATCCTGGATGGAGGGAAGTGCACATCCCCTGGCCTATAGAACCCCTGCTCTAGGCCAGGGGTTCTCAACCTTTTTGGCTGGGGACCCCCGTACATGCTTTGGCCATGCACTCGCGTGGCCAAAGACTTACCTTTCTTTGTAGTTGTTACGTCCCCATCAAAGAGGTCCAGGTGTTATTTTGTGCAAAAGCTCCTTATTGGCTATTTCCCCTACCATAAGCCCTAAATGAATTGCATTGCATTGAATGGGATGTATGGGGTGTTGTGCTAATTCACTTATTTCCATCGAAATAAGTAGTAAACTGTGCCGCTTGGGTTATTATTTACATTATGAAGAGAGGATATATACAAAAGAATTATAATTTTGAGCGATGGAAATAAGCGAATTAGCACAACACCCCATACATCCCATTCAATTCAATGCAATTCATTTAGGGCTTATGGTAGGGGAAATAGCCAATAAGGAGCTTTTGCACAAAATATCACCTGGACCTCTTTGATGGGGACGTAACAACTACAAAGAAAGGTAAGAAAGCCTTTTAGTATGGAATTCTCCTTTAATGACGTCCATCCTCCC
This sequence comes from Protomyctophum parallelum, assembly GCF_964188405.1. Taxonomy (NCBI): domain Eukaryota; kingdom Metazoa; phylum Chordata; class Actinopteri; order Myctophiformes; family Myctophidae; genus Protomyctophum; species Protomyctophum parallelum. The sequence goes on along the minus strand of NC_139711.1, from coordinate 2,756,472 downwards.
TCCTCCTCTCTTCCATAGTCCACAGGCAGCTCAATGGCCTTATCGATGTTGTTGAGAGACAGGTTGTTCTCCTGGCACCAATCTGTCAGGTTCCCGACCGCTTTCCTATAGCCGTAGATCTATAGTATATAGTAGATATATCTACAGATATATCTATAGATAGAAAGGAAATGGGGAGAGAGAGAGACTGGGAGTGACACGCATAGCAAAGGTCCAGAATCCAGATGCTTATAGGTACATTCATCTCTGTGTGTGTTTCTGTGTTTAAGATGGCAAACGATAGCAGCTGAAACAGGCCATGGTTAAGGCGGCATGTAAAAGTATATGTATAACATGTCACATGACGACACCGTAAGCTTCCCCGATGTTGGACTACTTTAAATATGAATACCAAGACATGCTGCAGTATGGTATAGAGGCACGTCATGGGTGTGTGCTTTGGCTTCACATTGAGGGTGCACTCCACCTGCAGTGCAGTGTAAATAAATATAGTACACGTCCCATGAGATGAACGTATGGAGGGACACAATGGGGCTGACACAGCAATCACAGGAGGTCATTAATGACATGCCGGGTTAAGATGTCAAGTAGAATGGCAGGTATGCAATATGGTTCCTCTCATATAAGCTGGGCTTGTTCTGCTATATAACATCGTGGTATGCTACACATCCACACATCACATATAGAATGAAAACAAATACCTCTCCAGTCTCCAGTGAGCAAAATGTACGTATACCAGGAGATATGCTTTGAAATTGAATATGATTATGAGGATAAGGATATCATGTCCCTTATTTAGTCAGGTAAAAAACTCTGATTGAGATTAAAATCACTTTTCCAAATTGACCTGACCAAGAGAGCAGCATAGCATACATTGTTACAATACAACAATAAACACCAACAATACAAACAGACAAATACAACTGTCACCATACAACCGAGTAAAAAGAAAATCCAGTAAAAATGCAATAGAGGGTCAAAACTGTCATAAAATACATGCAGCATATATATTTTTCTCTCAGTATTACATAATGTGGTGGTACAAAATATTGGATTCACAACATTGTTATTTTTCTTCGCTTTAGCCATTCTCAACATGGCTGGCATTGGAAGGTTTCTGACAGAATACGGTATTTATATTTCCGTTGATGCCGGGGGAAGTGGGGCAGCACCCGACTCGCAGTTCCTTTCCCAAAATACTGAGATACATGAGACTTCGACATCCCTGCGCCACACTTCTTCTAGACAATAATTGACTGAAGCAGCTGTGTCACATTCGCCCTAATGAGCCTCTGCATACACAGGTAGGAAGCAACTCATTGCAATGCTAAGAAGTAAAAAAGAGGTCGTTTCATTTATTTATCATCTATGAAATATTCATAACATCCGATATGCTGCCAGAGAAGGAGCAGGCTGAACAAACTGTGGGTGGAGGAACTTTCTGCTTTGCTGAAGGACGTTAAAAGGCATCTGGCAGCAGACCACCTGCCACTCTGCCTGCATACATTCCCATACAAAATGACATTCCAAAAGGCTTTCAGACAGCAATGATACCACAGAGTTGGACTTTTAGGATGTAGCGTACACCATGAACACATCCCTACTGTATGTTGGCTCTTTGGCAACTTGACAGTCTGCAACACAGCAGGACAAGAGGATCTCAAAGGACTACAATGGAAATGAGCTCCCAAGATTTTTTTGAGTTTGATCCTTTTGACAGATATGTACAGATATTATATGCTCATTTACATGCATTTTTTTAAAATGCCAATCAATTGACCAAACGCAGGACTAAAGGCCTCGAGTTTCATACACACACACACATGCACACACGCACGCACGCACACACACACACACAGAGCTCAGAGACAAATCCGGTTCTTCAGGTTTGACCATGCTTTTTCCAAACAGAGCCAGCAACTTCACACAATGTATGTACGTGAAGAGAGAAAGGTTGTCTTTTTCTGGAAAACAGTTGTTACATTTTACTGTCGAAAGACTGCAGGCTGCAGCAAGCAATGAAACATGTCACCTAATCAGCACCTGAAAGTATGATGGGGGCCGATTGGTCCTATGAACTGGAGGAGTTATAATTATGTTGTGTTGTGCACCTAAAATAGCTGTTAAATCAAAACAAAGTCAAGTTGCTGCATGACGCGTACGCATGCACACACACACACACACACACACACACACACACACACACACACACACACACACACACACACACACACACACACACACACACACACACACACACACACACACACACACGTTATCAAACATTCACAGAGAATTATTACTCTAAAGGGAGAGAGATTGCAGAGAGAGAGAGAGAGAGAGAGAGAGAGAGAGATGCTAAAATAGATCACGTTCCATGAGTTAGCTGCACTCTTTGCGTAAGACAGCGACTTAAATAAAACATGAAGGCCAGAGAGGGAAGGACTCATCCTCATACAGCAACTTGTGACAAGCAATGATATTCTGAGAGACAGCCCACCCAGCTAGGAGGAGCCTTCCCAGTGGCAACCCCCCACCCCCCTCCATCAGCCACAACCATCAAATACAGGACCTCATCATCACACATGTGAAGGAGTGCCTGAGGATCATATATACGCATTCATGTATTGATTTTATGAGCGTCAGAGCGGGTGGCTCCTCTGCTCTCTTCGACAAAGCAACAGAATGTATCCCATCCTTACACAGGTCTGATAACATATACTGATATAGACATACTGATAAGAGTACTGAATAAACCAAAGTACAGTCAGCAACTGAATAGTGTACTTATATCATCATATCCCTGCTGCATTTGTTTGGAACTTGACAAAATCAAGCAGAAGTGAGAGCACTGGTTGTTGTCTCCACCAGCCGAAGGCATGGGGAGAGTATGTTTTGCACTCCGTCTGTCCGTACAGCTAATCTCCGGCACCGTTAACCCGGTTGATGCGCCATATTTTCCAGAACGGCCTGTTATAGCGCCACCATGAGGCAGCTTTTCACATTTTGTACCTATAACTGCACCGATCTGCGTGAAACGTTGCACGCATTGAACACTCCTTAGAGGTCAAGGACAAACCTTTGACCTTCATTCTTCACATCTGCCTTCTATAGCGCCACCAGGAGGCCGACTTTTGTAAAACATTTTTTTTTATATTACTTATACAGATTCTGTCGAAAAATCACACAAATGGTTACACAGTATCGCTATAGTCATGTGCGTAAGACAGATGTCAGATATTTCATATTCCATCCTAATTGGCTAACATTGGCTTTCAAAGTTTGCAGGATAGGCCCGTTTTGAACAAAAAGCCTCAAATCTTGAACGCAGCGTGCAATTTACGTGGAACCTTTCACGCACTTTCCTACTAGGCTGAGGAATATATCCCACCCTTTTCACATTGGCCTGTTATAGCGCCATGCACCAACAGATTTTCAAAACACATTTTTAGAACAAAATGCCTCATATCATCCAATTGCCATCAAAGGCGTAAGAAATGGCACCCTTTTCACATTGGCAAGCCACAACCTGACCTGGCCTGGTGGAGACCTGTGGCACTTTTTCTAGTTCTCAATGTGGTGTCTTGAGGGGGTTCCAGGGGGTCCGCAGCTAAATTATTTGGAACTAAATGGACCCTTATAGCTAATATGTAACACAATTTGGTTACATTTGTACACTCTCAGAGTTAAACTGGAATGAAAAAGGTGCTGTAGAGCACCATGGGTCCAGAGAAACGGCCTTGTTTATAATTGAGCTACACAAGAGCCATTAAGTACTGAGAGGCCTGAATAGAAGATCTTGAACATCAACATTGATGAACATGTGAATAAATCATAGCTAATCTCACTCTGTTTGCATGTTCTCCCTCTGCCTCGCCCTCTCTCTTCCCCTCTGCCTCGCCCTCTCTCTCTTCCCCCTCTTTCTCGTTCTTTCTCTCCTACCTCTCTTTTACCCTCCTTCTCTGTTTCCACCTCTTCATCTCTCTCTCTCTCTCTCTCTCTCTCATCCCCGCTCAATCTCTCCGTTTCTCTCTCCCTCTCTCCTATCCTTTTGAAAGCCATATATTTTAAGAATTCCCCAAGTTCTTCTGACGTGAAGAAAGAGATGAAAGATTCATGCTTGTTTGAAAAATTCAAATGGATGTCCTGAACTTTCACTACATAGCCCACATGGGTAAATTATTTAATCCAAGGGAATTTGGGGTTTGAAGTTAAGTGTGGAACCGAGATCCATGCCACAAAATAAGACACTTAAAAGATTTAATGAGAAGAGTTCGTTCTAGCTACTGTGCATCGTAATGATATTATACAGTCTCAAAAGTAATTGTTTTGTCCAAATTTCAATATACTTTATGAAAATAAATAATAATAAATAAAAATAAATATAGGCCTATCACTCAAGGGGAATGCAGCTGCATCGTTAAGTGAGTATCATGGAGTTATTTAACCACCTGGATTCATTTTATGGGCAAGTCATAATATGTGATCATAAACTGTGACAATAGGCAAACATTGTGTGAAGATATCAGATCTACAAGCCCATAATGTGCCACAACATGTGTTGTTGTAAGCTTGTAGATCTGCTATTTTTGGCAAAGAGATTTTGCATTATAGTACTATAATGCTATAATACGTATTACGTAGGCTAGTGCCTACGCAGTGCCAAGTTCAAACAAACCAGTTACCCCGGACCCGGTCAATGAATCAATGGCTTGAACCACTTGAACCTCAGCATGCCAATTCTATCGACAAAAATAGCTGATCTACAAGCACACAATGTGTTGCGACAACATGTTCTGTGCTTGTAGAGTAGATAGGCTATTTTGTGGTAAAGAGTTTGGTGTAGACGGGGAAAATACTGTTATGTTGGAAGTACAGTGCAGTTGTACATGTCTGGTTCTCTATATTACAGAGGTTCCCAAGTTCCCAAACACTGGTACTAGTACCACTGGTACTACCCCCTCTGGTGGTACACAGAGGAGTCGCCCAAAAAAGGAGAAGAAAGACAAAAGTGGAATGAAATATTTATATCACTACAGGTAGTTCTTCTGACCAAGCAATTGGTTTGAAATAGGCTATCCAGCCGTGCTGAAATGAGCATGACAGCACACCTAAGCCGTTAATTTCTTAAGATTTGAGAACGGATTAATCACATTAGAAATATCACCAGGTGTGCTGATTAGTGATTAGACAGAGTTTTGTCAGAGCAGCAGCATTATTGGCTTAGGAATGGAACAAAAGGGGCTCCTGTATTTTAACATCAGTTAATTAAGGTGGTACTTGGGAGAGCCAAATACTTTACTTGGGAACCAGTCTATAAGACTAGAGGGTTTATTTAAGTAGTTAAATAAATGGTTAAGTATGTGTGAATTGTGCTTGTTCAAGTTAACAAAGGCAGCATGGCAGGGTTACTGGCACTATATGCACCAGCAGAGGGAGACCATGACACATGACAATATGAGATGCTCTCGCTGAAGCTACAGTTCTGATAAGTCATGTCATGTGGCCTATAGAGACCTGTCACGGTGCATGGTTTCCAAAGTATGGTCCGGGGGACCACGGGGGTCCAAATTATGATTAGTTTAATTAATAAGATATTCTAACAAGTAACAACAATGTCTCAATTTCAATTTCAATGTCTCAATATCACTAATAAGAATCAATTTTTATTTTGATAATTTAGCTAGAAGTTCAAAATGTTATTTTCATATCAAGGACAAGGTACCTTGGGTAGAAACATTTGGCTCCATGCATGGCCTCCTATACTATAGGCCAGTTTGGGGGTCCGTGAACATGAGAAGGTTGTAACACAGCTGGGACCAGTTAGATCGATGTGCAGTGATGCTTATGGGCTGCTGGTTAAGGCTGCAAGCTGCCCTTCTGGTTTTCTAGCCCACCAGAGGATGTTTTCACCTGGTGCTCTTGTCATTCTAGCTGTCTAAGCAGGGATCTAGTTAGTAGTTAACAAAGGAGTAATACAGTTAAAACATATACAGCTGCACTAGGAGCCTGACTAGGGGTCCCTGCAGAGAACTATACTGACCTTGACATCCAAAATGTTAACACATTTAAACCGCAGAGGCAAGAATAATCAGGTGATGAGAAAGAGCAGTTTGGGCAATAGCCCTAGAATGTATGCCTAGTAATGATATTAGGCATACATACAGATTTTGTTTTACAGGATTACAGGTGGTATAATAATAGCCTACAATATCTGGGTACACATATGTGAGAACCCAATGGCTAAGTTATAGAATCTAAACAAAGTAAATATGCAAGACAAGTACTTATCTAGACACTATATGATTTATTTACTCATTTTGGAGCATGCTATATCAGCATGTGAGTCATTAGACTCATTACATGTCAATGTCAATCATGTAATGTTGCAAAACTGTTCATTACAAAGTATGAATGAAATTAAAAATATAAATGAGTATGAAGTTACTCCCCCCCCCCTTAAAATCGCCACTCAAAAAAAAGGATAAAACACAAAAAAGCTTGATATGAGAGCTTATTTTCATTGTGGTCCTTTTGAGTGTACATCTTTGTGTAAACTGAGTGCATGTGTGTGTGGCTACACAGAAGAAAGATATGATCATAATGAATACATTCTTACAATTTCAATGAGTTATGGTAAAAAATAGCAAGGAACAATTAACACGGGTAGCTGTTAGATAATTATGTCTTATCTGTTTACAAACTAATGCCCAGTGGTCAATGTCACCCCCATATCCTCCTGAACTTTGGGCCAGGCCGTGTCTTTCATATTGTCACCTTATTCTCCCATATCATCATTTTACCCTTAGTCTACTGCCTGTTTACACAGGGTTGTTCTCCTTATCATCATTAATGTCATGTCATCCATGTTTATGGCCAAAATATGTTTTCATCTGTCCCATTTAATATCTTGTTCAGTCGACATACTGTCTCTTCTCAGTCACCAAGTTATGGTAGGCGCTGTTTTTTAATTCAACATGCAGCTGCCGTGTTATACGTCTAGTTTGACCTTGGCCTAGTAACTTAGTGCAGGGAAAGAAGTTATCAACAAGTTGCCTGGCAACGCCAGCCTCTGTGCTTTCCCGGTCTATGGCCATCAATGACTGAACCAAGGAAGATGAATTCGACGTCGCAACGCCATCCTCATCATCAATGTGTTGGACTAATGAGAGACCGCCAACCCTGGTCTTGACATCTGACATCTTGTCATCTGTCTCCAAATCATTTTTAGGGTCTTTCTATTTTTTATGGTGGCTGTCATTCAAGTTAAAGGGCTACACACTCATTTTTAAGGTAAATACAGCACGGTATTTGGTCTCCCGGCTGGGTTATTTGAAGGTAAATTTATTTACAGTCCTTTCTAAATTATCATTACAAAATAGATATAATTTATTAGTAGCCTACTGTGATTGATTGATTGATTGATTGATTGAAATATTTATTAACAGTTTGCAGAATTACAGTACATTTCAAGCACAACTCAATACAAAGACTGTTAACTGTGAGTGGAGACCCAATAAAGCATTACACTTGTTTACAAGAGAGCAATTTATCAATCAATTGTATTTAATGGATAATAATAACTAAATGTTACAGAAAATATTTGCTCACATTATTGTGTGTGCGCGCGCGCGCGTGTGAATGGAGTCACCACACAGCAGCAGCAGCAGCAAGTGTGTGTAGCCTACTGGCCTACAACGCAAGGGTTAACAACGCCAGTGGACAGACTGAAACCCGACACTAGGAAAGTGCAAATCCCCAAACTTGTTTTAAGTGGATCCGAGACATGTTAGACAGCTTCATTTAAAAGTAGTATTCCTGTGTGTGTGTCTATAATCTGCAATCCTCTTCGTCACACAACCAGCAACAAAGAGTGTTTTTGGTTACATTCGCCACCGCCCACCACGGAGTTGTGTTCATTATGTTTGGTAAATAATCAGCTGCGTCACAGACAGGCGAGCGCTGCACTTTTCTGCGCGAATGCTTTGGACATTTCCCATTATTGGAACGTATGGCTAATAGTCAGCATGCCACATGCGTGAGTCATAAAGTATTAGTATTTTGAAAACAACGTGTAGCTCGAGCTGAAAGGGAATATTTCTTGCAGTGAGAGCAGCTGCAGTGCTATGGATTCCGTGCTGCTACTACTTCCTGAAGTCGTCTCACCTTTGCAGCCAGCCAGCAGGTGAGGTGCGCCGACATGACACCTGCGTGCGTCATGTGGTGTTTACGCACGCAGACGGTAGCGCTTCTCTCCTCGCCTCGGTAGAAGTTTTGGATCTATCCGCGTGGCGTGGAGGGACCGTGGTGATAATAACGGTGCTAATCCTAAACGTGAGTGCTCCCGGATTAGGGCTGTTACAGTGCTTTCATTGTAGACAATTTGCAACAAGTGGATTGCCAGAATAACTGAAGTCAGACAGGCTACAGCTATAGCCTATTTCCTTTCCCAGTATGGCGGAATACAGTGTTTGGAACGTGTTAGAAGAAGAAGAATTAGCTGTTTCCAGACAGATAGACTCGCTAAAATGGAGGATCTAACTCTGTTGAACCTGCTTGAATGTTCTCTGTGTTTGGAGCGGCTGGATGTGTCGGCCAAGGTGTTCCCCTGCCAGCACACGTTCTGTAAACCCTGCCTGCAGCAGGAGGCGTTCTGCTCACCACCACCACAACAACAGCAGCAGCAGCAGGTGCTTCTCTGCTGTCCGGAGTGTCGCACTCCCGCCCAGGCCAGGTCAGTGGGGGAGCTCCCGGAGAACGTACTGCTGGTAAGGCTCCTGGAGGGACTAGAGCAGCAGCAGGGCTCCATCATGGGACCCGGCCGGGCGGCCAGGCAGTCTGCTGCTGCCCGCTACGCCCAGGTGCCCAACAACATGACCCTCAGGGAGGGTCAGCAGCAGCAGGAGTCACCGAGCTCCCAGCACAGAGACAAACAGGGGGACAGTGAGGTGAGCGTGGAGGTCAAACACATAGGCAATGCATCACAAACTGACACATCATCCCGACTAGCCTACCTAGTACCTACTAACTTTAGTGCTAATAACAACCATTTAAGTTAAAAAATATATATACAAATATTTACCAAACAATGTATTAATTTGTTTATAGAGGGTATGCGCGTGACATCATCATCAAACCCAGAAGTTACGCAGGAATGCCTACTGAGTGGCAAAAAACTAGTTTCTGGCCTTGACAGCCCGTATACAAACAGAAAAGTCATATCTGATTGCACTAAACAATGTTAAACTCACTCTGCATGTTGCTTTATTGTAATTTACAGCTTACTATATTGATATCAAATTACATCTTGAGAAGGTTGACACATTTTTTGACATTTTTTGTTTAAGTAACAGTTAAGTAGCTTTAATCAAAATCAAAACTGTCTGGAACACTAACAAATTGAAGCCGTTCTCTTATGAGTATTTTCAGTTGACTAAAGAGCTGGAAAGACTGGAAGAACCCTGTTACTAAACAAACACTCAATAACAATGATTAATATTGGACTAACAAAAATACATTTTGTTTTAACCAGAAAATATCACTTACACCGCCTTTTAAAGTTTAAACCTATTAATACATATTAATCATGGGCCATGGCAAGAACCAAACACACCTATTTTCTGCTTTCTAGTCTATACGTTTCCCACATTACTGTGAGCTCAGTACACACTCCCTTTAATCTCATAATAATTAGCTACTTGCTCCAGGGTGCTTCCACTGCGTCACCACAGACTAACTGCTGGCACAATGCGAGTTTGGTATTGAATATCGGGATGGCACAGTGATTGACACAATAAATTCAGTTTGTTTATGTTACTGTTGTTGTTTCTTACCTCCCCATTTAATCCCACTGGGAAGTTTGCCGGAGAAATGTACTTGAATATGTGTCACTATCTCAACAAACCAACTGTAAAGGAGACTATAGGCGTCACTCTTTTTTGATAGTGTGGGATTTGGATGGTGGTTTTACCAGCATCCCAAAAACCTCACAATACAACGTTTTGGGAGCTTAGGGTCGATTCATACTCCTATATTTTTGAGCCGAATAAAAGTCGGTTCGGCTCTGTAGAGCCTACAATGTGACGTAATTTAAGGTGGGGGGGGGGGGGGGGGGGGGTACCGTCCTAAAGTCGGCTCTTCGGTGCTACTGAAAAATTCTGACGAGCCGAAATCATTTCAGCACTACAGCGCCGAAACAGCGGTAAAATAGGAGTATGAATCGGCCCTTAAATCGTCCCGACAGCTACAATTTAGGCATTTAGCAGATGCTGTCTTACCCAGAGCAACCTGCAATAAGCAAGGTAATCACATACATAGAATTAGCAGCTTCCGCTGAGATATTTGGTGTATGGGGATTGGGTTGGCCGTATTATTACTAAGTATAGAGGGTATAAGCTTAGGTTAAGGTTATTATTTTGTTTTGGTTCTTAAAAAGCTTCATCTAGTCAGTTCACTAATGATCTAATTACTTGAAAGCTATATTTCCCCAACAGGGTCCCACACAGGAACATTGGGTCATTATATTCTTTCATCTACGCTGCCATTTGAGCATTAATTAACACAACACCAAGATGAAGTGCCCTCTAATAACCTCCCTGGAGGACCGAGTCATGCAAGCTCATTACTCTTAATAAATGTTAGTAAATCAAACTGTGCTGCTTATGTTTTTTTATTTGTGGGATGAAAAACATATATTTGTTTTGCAGGGCAATATCCCTTTTTAGTCTGATACTTCTGATAATTAAGTTACTAAATCACATTAAAAGTGCTGTTAAATTAAGTGTTAAATAGCTCTATATTCTAATAGTAAATCATTAAACGACAAATGTTCAGGTCAGGACATCAATTTCATCCAATCATGAGAGCTCTTGTAATACAGGATACAGTGAAGCTTACAGTGAAGGATACAGTGAAACTTTGTGGGATTAACAAAAAACGGTTATTAGACATAGACAGTTTATTAATGATATGTCAGATATTTTGGATTGCATCATCACTATAAATTAAACATGACAATTTAACAGCCCAGAGATTATCACAAATTTCAGAATGGCCAATGTGAAAGGGTGCCACTTCTTCTTACGCCTTGAATGGCAATTGGATGATTTGAGGCATTTTGTTCAAAACATTTGTTTTGCAAAAATCCATCTGCTGGCCAATGTGAAAAGGGTGGGATTTATTCCTCAGCCTAGGAGGAAAGTCTGTGAAAGATTTCACGTAAATTGCACGCTGCGTTCATGATTTGAGGCAATTTGTTCCAAAAATGTGTTTAGCAAAAATCCACCTGTTGGTGGCACTATAACAGGCCAATGTGAAAAGGGTGGGATTTATTCCTCAGCCTAGTAGGAAAGTCTGTGAAAGATTTCACGTAAATTGCACCCTGCGTTCATGATTTGAGGCTTTTTGTTCAAAACGGGCCAATTCTGCCAAATTTGAAAGCCAATGTTAGCCAATTAGGATGGAATATGAAATATCGGACAGATCCGTCTTGAACCACATGACTATAGAGATAGTGTGAAACGATTTGCAGGATTTTTGGATAGAATCTGGAGGAGTAATATATATATATATATATTATTTTTTTTCAAAAGTCGGCCTCCTGGTGGCTCTATAACAGGCCGTTCTGGAAAATTTGGGGCAGAGGTTAATCGTTGGCATCCAGGGAGTGTGTGCAAAATTTGGCATCGACCGGGTTAACTGCCGGAGATTAGCTGTACACGGACAGACGGAAGGACAGACACACACGGACACACAGAGTGCATAACATACTCTCTCCCCATGCCTTCGGCCTGGTGGAGACAAAAATTATGTTCAAGAAAGCCAGTGAGATCAGTGTGAGGAATGGAATGTTTTATATTCAAAGTATTGACTCATTTCTCAGACAAGCTATCAATGCAGAAAGAGAGAACAACACAATGACATTTAAGCTCTTCACTGATTAGTATCTACAGGGATGTGTGTGTATGTGTGTCTGTGTTTTGTCTTCATTGTATTTGAAGGACTGGGGCCTTTTGCTAATGTTCTGCACAAGGCTTATGTGAGTTGTTTTGGCCTGCTGCTATCTCCCCGTCTCTCTCATTCTTGTTAGTAAATGTCCTTTCCAAAGTGCCTGGTCTCACTTTGTTACTATAGAAGTAGGTCAAACCCCAAGTTTTGTGTTTCACTCAAGGGAAATGCAATTGTATTGGCGAGCCACTATTTGTTTTATATCTGACATCATGGGAAAGAGTAGCACAGGGTCCCTTTGGTACCTTGCTGCTTCTCTGCCCAAATGCAGCAGATTGTATTTTCATCTTTGGCCACTCAGAATAGCCAAATGGCATTGATCACGCCTCCAGGTCTTTAGTTTACCGGTACTCAAGTTAGGTAATTAGACCTGGTACTTAACCACACGCAAGACACGCAAAATACAGCCCTATGGGCTGTATTTTGCGGGTCTATTACTTAACTTAAGACCTGGAGGCGTGGTCAAGGCTCTTTGGCCACTCAGAATAGCCAAATGGCATTGATCACGCCTCCAGGTCTTAAGTTAAGTAATAAGACCTGGTACATAAGACACACAAAATACAGCCCAATGTGTCACATAACTTATGGTATCAAAGATATCTCGTAAAGTTTTCCTTTTGCATTCAGATGATTTATTTTGTATATTATGATATATACAGTACTTGGCGATACGCCGAAGCAAGAATAACCAATCCACAAGCTTACAGTGTGTTGCATTGTGACGAGTTGGGAGCTTATACTGTAGATATGCCATGCCACATTGTGACGTTGAGATCTTGTAGAGCTATATTATTGTTATAAGATTTTGGACATTGTTCACATATAACGACACGCCCGAAATAGGAAGGGCCGGTTGTTGAAATGTGCTATACAAATAAACGTTGCCTTGCCTTACACAGCCAATTAAAAACATGTGCTATTATTTTCATGCCGTGTGCAGGTTGTTACCAGAGCTTTGCACAACCACGGACGAGGCGGCGGCATGGGAGAGCTGGTCCTCAGCACTGCGAACACCGCCGCCACCAACCCGAGACAGAAGATGGAGGAGAGCAGCAGCAGCAGTGGGCCAGGCGCTGCCAACTTGTTGCAGGATGTCAACCTGACGCCTCAGTCGCAACCGCTGGCTCTTTGCAGGGCCTTGTCTGACTTCAATCCCAGCACTAGTATGGACCAGGAGGATTACAAATACTGCCTGAGGTTCCTCAAGGTTCGTCTCCCTCTGTATTGTGTAACTAACCCGATACTTCGACGAGGAAAGCGGACAAGTTGAGAGTCTGTGTGCCATGTTTACACGTAAATGCAGGGAGCATCAGGAGGCTAGAATAATAGGACTTCCTGGTCAGAGCGGTATATTTAACTCCAGGGACACTCCACACCTACATCAGGCATGCTGCAACTTTTGGAGAGAGAGAAAGGGGTAAAAGGCATGTGAAGGCCATTGTACTAAAAACCAGCACAGCACCTACGGTCTCAAGAGTGTTAAAAGACCATTGTCAAGTGATCTGTGAAACCACCTTAAAGTGCAAAATATCATTCTCAAGTGCAAGCTAGTTGAATGTGTATGTGTGTGTGTGTGTGTGTGTGTGTGTGTGTGTGTGTGTGTGTGTGTGTCCCTTTTCAGCGAGAGAGAGAGAGAGAGAGAGAGAGACGACACCAAATTCTGCATCATGCTCGTGTGTTCAAGCACACACGAACGAATATGCACAATGGTGTTATTTCATAATGTCTGTTGCTTTCTTTCTCCTGTTCCCTGCTTGAAAGGAACAGAACACCCACAGGACGGTGGAGCCAGGGGCATAGTGGCACAGGAAGCCCTCCACTTCGCATCGCTACTTAGCGCAAAGGACTTTCTGAAGGAGTTACATAAGGACCTTAGTGTTCCATTAAAGCACATCTGAGAGCTGGTCAGAAGGGTTTGAGAGAGAGAGAGACAGGGAGAGAGAGAAATGTACTGGGCCTTACAGAAATAACGGCAGTTGATGTCACATGGTGCGTGCATGCGTGCGTGCGTGCAGTTTATTTTGAGGGGGGGGGGGGTGCTTAAGACTAGGGCTATTTCTATTCCAAACATGTTCTCTTTTCTTTCTTTTTATAACTCTCCATTCAATCTAAATTCACGCCCCCTCTGTGTCTCCTTCTACCACTGCCCCCCCCTATCTCTCTCCCTCATCTCTTCCTCCCCCGTTCCTCTCCTGTCATCCTGGTTTGCAGGGAGACATCCTTACTGTCGTCAGACGGGTGGATGAACACTGGATTGAAGCGAAACTTGGAGACAAAGTTGGGATTCTCCCTCTACAGTTTACGGAGGTTTGTTTGTTTGTTTGTTTGTTTGTTTTGTTCGTTCTTTCTTTCTTTCTTTCTTTCTTTCTTTCTTTCTTTCTTTCTTTCTTTCTTTCTTTCCGTCTTTCTTTCTGTGTCTTTCTTTCTCTGTACGTTGACAGTGAGTGGTACTGTATGTAATGTGCGTTGCAGATTGCGTGGGCTGATGCTGTTTGACGCTATATGCCTCCAGCAACAAATACAACTGTACGTGTCAGTGTTGATGCTGGAAGCGTGGGTCACTGCCGGAGCGTTTTCGCGCTCAAACCTTTTGCTTCATCCATAAATGTCAGTGGCGTACAGCGAAGTGCTGAGGCACAGCGCTGCCTGCAGCCCCTCCTTGGTGTGTGACTACAAGGTTTACTCGGGTTCCCAGAGCTTGCTTAGGTTGCCGACTGTCACTTGTTTTCCTCTCAGAAAAGAATGTCATCCTCGTCAAAGAATTTAGAGATTTATTTTAACTGCTCCTTTTTTAAGCAGTTGAGCCCTATCAGATCTTGTGACTCGGCTTGTGGATCGTCTATATTCGGGGGAAGATATTTGGTGTAGAGGGAAACAACTAGAAGATCTAATAGTCTGTCGAGTCCTGGAGGACCCTGCTCAACTTCATATACAGTAGGCTTTAAGTGGTTAATGCGCCTTCTTCAGATGTTTGACTTCTTCTTTACGTCCTTTCTCTTCTCTTCGCCGTGTTGTTTTCCTCCTCCTCTTCTCAGCTTTCTCCTCCCATGCGTCTCCTTGTCTGTCTTCTCTCTTAACAGCAACCCTCTCAACCTTGTTCCTCATCTTCCTCTACTCTGCTCTCATCTTTCATCGTCCTGCTCTCCTCTCCTCTCCTCTTCTCTCTCCTCTCCCCCTCACTCTGTGCCTCTCTCGGCATGTCGAGGCAGTGGAGCGTGAGGACACAGTAATGCTTTCTCTGCTTGGGTGGCGTAACAACACATCACTGTAGGGAGTGAGAGCGTTAACCCTGTCCTGCCTTGACGGTCTGGCATCTCTACAATCTCATTTCTCTGCCATCTTGCCGTCATCGTTCCCACCGCCACCTCTCGGCCTGGCCGTTCGTAGTCGCGCTCGAACCCGATCGACAAAGTTGTATGGGTTTGTGAGGTAGTTGTATGGCCTTCGTTATTGTTTAGCTTAGAATAGAAGTTGTCGGGTGAAGGGGTGAGCGAAGTAGTTAGTGTGTGGTTGGTTAAGAAGTTCGTATGTTATTTTTGTGAACCGGGGATATGTTCTCTTTTTGTCCTGTTCTCTTTCAGCCGAACTCGGTAGAGGTGAAGTGACGTAGCTGGATGACCTTGATTGTTTTTTTAGCTGAGCA
Source organism: Protomyctophum parallelum (assembly GCF_964188405.1). Lineage (NCBI taxonomy): Eukaryota > Metazoa > Chordata > Actinopteri > Myctophiformes > Myctophidae > Protomyctophum > Protomyctophum parallelum. Next base: position 2,740,823 of record NC_139711.1, on the reverse strand, counting down.
AAGAAGCCATCTGTTTTGACGTGTTTTCTTCTATTCTCTTTCAGCCAAACTCGGCGGCTGTCAAACTCCTGGAGGGTAAGAGCAGGAAGGGGAGGGACTCATCGGAATGCAGCCGGCGAAACGGAAGTGGGAGCAAGGACAAGGCCGCTGACGCGCCCGACAGGACCGACCATTTCGGAGTCCTTCAACTCCCGGCAAAGACCCCCGCTATCAACGCTCCGCCTCCCCCCGGCCAGGGCAAACAGTTGGGTGTCGGCAGCAGTGCCGTCTACCAGACGGCCAACATCTGCACCTTCAACGGCCTGCAGGGCCCGACGCCCCACCCCTCCGCGGCTCCAGCCAACCACAGCCTTGCTCCGCCCTCCAGGGTGACCTGCCAGCACGCGAAGGCCCGCTCCGACGGGACGCACAGACACCCGTCACAGGTGAGTCCATTCTTGTGGAAATCAGTAAAAAAAAGAGCAGGGCTACGTCTTCATAATGATTAGTGAAGCTAAAATCCTTGGAAGGTTCTCTTTGGTCCAAAATAGGAAACCTCTAAAGTCAAGAAGAAAAGGATTCCAAGGCACTCTTCAGTCTTCACGATGTAAAAAAAAAAAAGGTTTAATAAAGCAGGCTAGTTCCCTCATTGAACAAAAAAACCAGGTTTAATAAAGCAGGCTAGTTCCCTCATTGAACAAAAAAAACAGGTTTAATAAAGCAGGCTAGTTCCCTCATTGAACAAAAAAACCAGCATGCCTACATATTTTGGGCCTCAGGGCAAACATAAAGCCTTCCTTATTGTGTCAGTCACGGTGGTTCAAGATGCCTCTTTGGGTCGACTTCCTTTTCTGTTTTGTTTGCTTTACCTCGTCGTTTCCATTTTCCATCCATTGGTTCAAACTGTGGCGTGTGGATTTCCTTTAGTGACTCTTTGGTCTCCCTCTATTTGTTCTAATGGAACACCCATGTTATTCAAAAAAGACCTGACCTGTGTTGTCCGTGATAATGAATGTTTTCATCAGTCACTACTAGGAGAGAACAGGGAGGGAAGCGTTACACTACGTTCCAGGAATGAGTGCAGAGGGAAAGACATCGCCCTTGTGTTTCTGTTCGCCGTTACATGACTAACAGGCTCACATGGAGACAGATGCGTAGGCCTATACGACTGAACGATGGAGCGATAAAGAGGGTCAGAGATAGAGGTGAGTGGAAGGAGGCAGGAGCCACAGATTTTAATCGGCATTGGGAAGTTAGCCTGGTTTCCTCCCCCCCCCACAGGAGATGAAGAGCAAGGGGAGAGATAAGGACTATAGGCGGAGTGTTTGATTAGCTGTCATACTGTTAACCAATTTAGGCCTGACGTCGAAATTTAAAAATCATGTCAAGGACCCCAGAAACTATATGTATTTGGCCGCCGACCCCCATCTGAAAATATGTAGTTCCAGGGACCTCCCCAGAAGCAAAGATTTGAGTTAAAATCGTTCGCTCTGAAAAAAAATATATTCCAAATTTGTGCCACATTTTCACGATTTTTCAAAAATAGCAGATCTACAAGCTCATAGCGCGCCACCGAGTGGCGCGCTATGAGCTTGTAGATCTGCTATTTTTCAATAGCTAAATTATAACATAATGTTTAAAACACCAAAAGGGGCTCCCGCCCAAAATGGGTTAATTCGCAAATTAGTCGAGGTGAATGAGGTTTGGATGGAAGAGAGACCGTTGGCAGACATCATTCAGAACCAATGATAAAATATTGTAGACTGAAGTCTAGTTTCTAATGAATACCTCTGAAAAACCAGAAGAGCAAAAAAAAGACTGACGAGCTCCCTTGCTCTGCACTTGTCTGTTCTTGCCTGATAGATCTTTCTGCTGTAACATCTGTAAAACGTATCAATTGGAAGCAGGCTTTTTAAAAGCCAGAGGTTGAAGCTTGTATAGGATAACAAAATGTGTGGTCATGTTTTACGAAGTTGATTTAAGGCCTATCCCTCCAAGTATGAGGATCATGCAATGCCAACACAAGTCACACATGCTTACAGTATTTATTTAGTAATGTCCACATTCATCACCTTGTGCCGGTGATACAATGTGTATTATTATACACACAGTGTATCATTCTATCACCTCTCACAGGGCTGATGAATGTGTGCATTGAACCATGCTGGGCAGTTGCATAAGTAGCCTTGCCGAGCCATGAGGCCCATAGGGCAGGAGCCTATCTCCTGTTTCTGTAGCGTGAGGCAGCTTGATGTACAAGTACACCCCCTGGACATGACGCTAGTATGTCGCAGAGACTTGGGGCCGATTCATACTCCTATCTTATAGGGGTGTCCAAAAGGAAAGATTGTATTAACCGGTTACCGCCAGGACTTGCCGGCTAATTAACCGTTATCTGTTAAGAAAAAAAAAGCGCTATTTTGCGCATTAAAAATAGACAAATACACCGTTTACACGCGGCCTGCTGTCAATCAGTGCACTAGTGCGCACTGCGTAGGCTACAGTCTTCTATACGCACACATGTATCGCGGACCGGTCGGGAAGGATCAGGAAGAGAGAGAGAGAGAGACACGTGTTAGAGAGAGCGTCTCTCTAACGCGCGAGAGCGAGAGAACGTCTGAGAGAGAGAGAGAGAGAGAGAGAGAGGGGGGGGGGTCCCGTCCCGTTAGCAACAAGCTGACAGCATACCGGTACGTTCGTTCTATGATCCATAAAACGACAGATCCACAACGCGATCTGCCGTTTAAGGAACCAACGTTCGTTGCATGAAGGGCAGATCTGCGGGCGCGCAATGCTGTGTGTGTGTTCGTCTTTTTTTCTTTCTCCCTCCTGCTTCCACAGTCCACTACATGCAGTTGTTTTGGTGTTTTTGTTTTGGGGGAAGTAAGTCACGGCACATGCGTGGTTGCACTGACAGTAAAGGTGGAAAGAGGGGCCGCGGTGCCCGCTCTCGGCGCTTCAAAATAAAAAATATATTTTTTTATCGGTAAACCATTAGCCGTTAGTGTTGTCGGTAACCATTTTAATAAACGGCTAACGGCTAACGGTTATCGGTTGGACACCCCTACTATCTTACCGCTGTTTCGGCGCTGTAGTGCCGAAATGATTTCGGCTCGTCAGAGAATTTCAGTAGCACCGAAGAGCCGACTTTAGGACGGTACCCCCCGAACCTCAAATGACGTCACATTGTAGGCTCTACAGCGCCGAACCGACTTTTATTCGGCTCTAAAATAGGAGTATGAATCGGCCCTTACTCCCAATCCAAACCTTGATGCTGAGTGTCAAGCAGGGAGGCACTGCCACTGGGTCCCATTTTTAGAGTCTTTGGTATGACCCGGCCGGGGATCGAACCCCAACCTCCCAGTCTCAGGGCGGACACTCTAACCACAAGGCCACTGAGCTGGTTGGGCAGTTTCATGCCATGACTGAAATAAACAATTCAGCAAAATCGGGGCTAATGTTCAATATATTTTAGCACCATGTTTTGTTCTTTAATAAGAATGGATCAAATGAGTCTCTCATTAATGGCAGGGATTATACCATGAAAATGCACACCTTCCATTTAAACGTTTTTATGTGTCTCTACAAAACTGTCCTTTCATGCCAATCAGAACTAAATGACTGTGTAGTGTTGTCACAAGCAGGTTAATGTCGGGGTAAGGCTGGGGCGTTTCCTGTATATGAGTGTCTGCGAGCATTCATTTTGAACCGAAAGTGTTGCCAAACGACCTGCCCTGATATACGACGGTTTCCTTTGAGGAGAAAATTCACATGTCTGCCCTGCAATTATACTGTTCACTGTATAATGGCAGCCTGCGAAAGGGAGAGAGACAGGCAAAACGGAGGAGGAGGAGGAAGGAAGAGGAGGGGGACTAGACTGGAGAGGAAGGGCAAGAAGGTGGAACATTGGGTCAATCGCGTGGGGGGGTATGCAGGGTTTGAAGTTAAAGCTGCAATCTGGAACTTATTTTAACCACTTAAGCATTATACTTTGTCATGGAAGAATAGCGAAAGAAAATCTACAAGCGCTTATAGATCGATTATATTTGCTTGACAATTTTTGAAAGGTTTCGCTTATAATGACATGGCCAAAATAGGGTTGCAGTATGGTATTAGTCCGGCAGCCAAGATGCTTCTTTTGTTTAATTAAAGTGGGACATTTGGTATATCGTTTTTTTTATTGGCCTAAAATATTATAATAGTAATAGTATATATTATACATGTATGTACTGTATATATTGTAATATATACAGTACATACATTCATGAATTCACTTGCTGACCGGCTATCCGTATTGATCAATGTTTTTATTGGGGGATATATGTGACCATACCATTGACAACCTATATAAGGCAAGATACAAAAACACTCATTGGGCTAAAAACGACCATAGCCAAATGAGCCCAAAATGTGCTGACCTCATCACATTTGTGATGACGACTATGGCTGTTTTTAGCCCAACTAAGGAGTGTTTTTTATTTTGTGCAAAACTAATGCTTGGAATGGATTCAGAAATCATGAAAACGCCCTAGTTTGACACGTGGATTCAAGTGGATTCATGAATATATGTATATACTATATAGACAATATCTTATGCCAATAAAAAAACTATATACCAAATTTCCCACCAGAGCAGTCCACAGCACACCCCCGGCTGCCGGACTATATAGACAGAATGTTAATACAAACTACATCTGCAGGGGTTGCCGGTGTGGTGTCCCTGCTCTTCCATTGACACATTTAGACCCTGGTATCGCCCGGTTCGGACACCTACACAACACTGGTTTACAAGTAGTACTGCCTGAAACAATATCTCTCCGATGCCCTCCGGACAGAGCGGTAGAATGGTTGTCTCTGGGTCGGGGGGACCTGGGACCTGTGGGTAGTACATGAAAGTGTACGGATTGCAGCTTTAAGAAAGGAACTAAATTATGGAGTTTGGAGAGGCGGGGGGTGACGGGAGAGGGGGGTACAAGACAAAGGAAAATAAAGAGAATAATGTATAGCTGGGAAATGGAGAGAGAGAGCCATGGAGAAGAGGGAGTCTCTCTGCTTATCTCTCTCATGGCGATGCTGATGAGTCACTGGCTAGGGTTGGCTTACATAACGGACCCCTTCTATCTCCTCCTTCCTCTTCACTGAGCAAGTAACATCATCACCCCGGCCAATAATAGATGACAAGCCCAGTTCCTTTCCGTGCGAAAGTTTTATCACTCTAAAAGGGGGACAGGACTCCTCGCCATTGGCCAAGCCAGCATGTGCGTTTTCTTTATTTTTTTCTTTTCTTTTTTTTTAGATCTATTTATAGACGTGCTTCCCATCACCTCTCTCAGCTGTGCAATCTGCCGCCGAGTTTGAAATACTGCTTCTATTGTGAATTATTAACAGAGTTGTGTACTGTATAAACACAGCATGGGTGAAGGAGCCAGAATAATTAATATGTAGGCTAATAATTGAATTTGTTTACAAACCGTGTACACATTTATTGAGGTCTCTCAGTGAGTGTTAAAAGGGTCCCTGGCTAATAAGACAAATGTGTCTTAAAACACTATACAACACCATCAATATTTTATTTATTTCGTAAATAGAGAATCTTTCACTCAATAGGAAGTGCTCCTGTCGCAAGTTGATGAAGTCATATGTCCATGTGTGGTCCAGCCCTATGGAATGCATGTGCTAATAAAAAACAACTTCCTAAAGTTAATATGAGCATCAAAGCATTATTTTAAATACGTTTTTATTAGCGCATGCATTCCATACATTCCATAGGGCTGGACCACACATGGACATATGACATCATCAACTTGCGACAGGAGCGGTTCCTATTGAGTGAAAGATTCTCTATTTCTGAAATAAATTAAATATTGAAGGTGTTTTTATTTTTACATTTTAGTTATAGAGGGCAAGTATAATGTTTTAAGGCGTATTTGTCTTATTAGCCAGGGATCCTTTTAACACATTTAGTACAGGAAGTGCCTTCAAAATAAAGGCTATAGAGTGCCAGAGTTGTCTGATCGCTTTTACTTTGAAAGCCATGAAACAGGAAACACTTGCCTAAAAAAGTTTACTTTACAAAGGGACCTCACATCCCCGATCATCTTAATATATTGTTTTACGCTCCAAAAAGTGTTCATATTTTGCGGGAGAGACGGATGAGGAGCAGAAATGAAGCGCCAGCATATCGATCCATTCATCACCACGGAGAGCGCCCTGGATTAGGAGATACGAGTCATTCTTTCCGCCGCGCTAACATGGGAGTCAATGACAAGCTAATAGTTGCACTGAGCGTTAGCATACGGCAAGCGAAAAGCGAAATGCCAAAAAAAAAAAAAGGAAAAATTCTGAATTCTCGCCCCGCGTCGCTGGGACGTCGCTAGGACGTCCTCACACGTCAATAGTACTAATATTTCGGGATCCTTATGACGTTCTCAGACGTCCTATGTATAGAATCTGTTAATAGATGAGTGCAGTCCTGAAAGAAACCACTAAATCAGCTCGTAAATCAGCTCGTAATTTAAATTTTTAATCAATACCGGTTCTGACTGTTGCATAAGTGATCATACAGTAACAGCTATCATTGTATGATTGATGATGATACAACACAACATGTCACATAAACTCCGGAAGCAGTCATTTAATGAGTTTGGTTTTTCCAGTCACAGCCGTAAAAGTTTTGAACTAACCCTGTGCGGCACAACCTGTCGCCCAGGTTGTGCCTAAACCCTAACCTTGAACTTCACAAAAACTGTCTAAACCTATAAACCCTAACGCTAACATCACAAACACTATGCCTAACCCTAACTTTAACCCTAACCTCACAGAAACTATGCCTAACCTAACCTCAAAACCACTTCCACCTGGGCGAAACACCGGCGAAAAGAGAGAGTCCGGGTGAATTAGTCTTCTACATCTATAAATCTCTGCCGTCTGGAGAATTGTCCCACTGATAGACTTCAAACTGTGCATGCCCATCACCGAGGACCTAAAGGAGTTATTCAAGCAGAAGCAGAGATCTCTATATATATATGGGCATAAAATGGATACAGACCGACAGACAGAGAGCTACCGTCCCTGTGTCCCTTTCTTACGCCCATATATGGAGACACATGAGGGACAACCACCGCCGATCCGACACGCATCACTCCGTCGGGTCATTAGCCATTCGTGTGCCGAGTTAGACATTGATTGAGCATATTTCTTTCTGTACACCTAGATAGATTTACATGGATAGTGATGAATGTTACGTTCTTCATATCTGTCATATTGTCGTGCTTGTTGTTTCAGTTGTTAAAGATAGCCACCAGACCTCAATGACTTCAGTGTGACTTAATTTGGGATAGTGCCGTGGCATGCCGGGTCACTGTCTGTTTGTGTTTGTGATGATAAAAGGCCGGAACAGAAATGACAGATGACGTAATGGACCGATAGATACGAAGACATGACGACGTTGAAAGGTTGGAGTGAGTCAAGCCATTTCAGTTCTTTCTCTCTTTCTCTGTCTCCTCACAAAGGAAAGCTGTCATGTCTCCGGGACATTCGGTAATAATAATACAGTAGTACGTTAACTCGATCTCCTGTTACTTCCGCCTCATGTCACTACTTCACAGCGTCTTCATTAGGACCTTTTGTGTTCCCTTGGGTACAGTGTGAATATAATGCAACCTACTTGTGGGAGAGCCTATATACACTACTTACAGTAGTTGACCGGAGTCCCCCACGGGTCTACTATGTCCCATCCCTTTTACATTTTTATTTAAGTGTCAAATCACAACAAGTTGTCTCAAGACACTTTACATATGATGCAGAAAACCAACAAAGATCCACCCAGAGCAAGCAATATTGCGACAGTGGTAACGAAAAACTCCCCTTTAGGAAGAAACGTCAGGCAGAACAACCTGACTCTAGGGTGGGCGGCCATCTGCCTCGACCGTGGCAATAGAAAGGGGGGGGGGGGGTAGGAAGAAAGAAAATACCTGTCATTATTTTTTCATTTTATATAACTGAATTACTCATTATCATTGTCAATGATATTCTGAAGTTGTCATATATCATGATTGTGTGAACCCGGGACCACCACCCTGACAGAATCAACCTGTCTCAGGTGGGGATATCGACTAAGATTTGTGCTTTTGTAACACTTGCATCCAATGTGTATACATCCCACCGTTTCTCAACCAATGGTCCATTGACTACTAATCATTTCCTAATAATGAGGACTCAACCAGACAATCCGGTGCACTTCACCCTTTTGAGATTCTAACTCCCTTTTTCTGTTGAATTCTTTGACCTCCTACTTCAGTAAATGACTACCGGTACATGTTTCTCAAGTAGTGGAGTTTTAAATCAAATCCTACATCACTAAATGAATGGTCAGGGACCACATGCAATACTTCCACAGACCGCCAGCGGTTCACACACATTTAGTCAAATGTTCACACCAGAATAGGGACACTAGGGTTTCATGCGGTTTATAAATTAATGTTGTTTAACACAGCTGAGCTGTAAATAGCAGCAGGCATGACGTGTGTACAGTGCATCACCAAAAGGATAACGGTCACTGGGAAAAATATATTAACACCTTTCAGAAATAACATCATGACTCGCCATGAGTGGTTTTCATTTTGAATCACAAAGTCTTGTGTGGTTAAAAATCTATTTTCAGCTTGTTGAGTAGTAAGTACCATTATCCTAAAGGCTACATTCTCCTCAATGGCTGGTAGCCAGCCACACCCTGGGATTTGCTCCCTCCCACATGATGGCTGTGTCAGGCCTGACTCACTGGCACTGTGAGTCAGTCTGGAACTCCCTCCCCCCTGACATCAGAAACATGGACTCTATCACCATATTTCAAACTCACCTCAAAACCCACCTGTTTAGGCAGGCCTATGACTCTGTGTGACCTCTGTGTCTTCTGCTGCAAGCTGTGCCCTAGTTAAACTTTCCCTGCTTTTAACTGTGTTCTTGTACTGCTTTTAATCTGTACGGCGACCTTGAGTGCCCTGAAAGGCGCCTTTATAAATAAAATGTATTATTATTACTGTTCTGGGAGAGCGGACGGCGTGGATGAGTGTGTGTCACGTGTTATACTGGTCCCACTGGGAGGAGGCCATGGGGCAGACCAAGGACCAGTTAAGGCCTATTCATAGTCTGGATTTTCGGTGGTAAAGTGACCACCGCTCCGGTGGTGAGCTGACCACCGGAGCTGAAATAACGTTGAGCGGTGGTGAGTAAAAACAGAGAGAAGGGCTGGAGCGGTGGCGGTGGTTTGCTCTTCACCGCGGCTCGTGACGTCATGTTGTAGTTCGGTGGTCACCCCACCACCGTAAAACCAGACTATGTATGAGCCTTTAGGGGATAGGGCTCCATCTTGCGCCACCCTTATCCATTATCCCTAAACGTATTTGCCATTTAAAAAATAATATATATATTTTTTTAAATAGTTCAACTAGCCGATCTACATCGAGACATTGTGAGCTTGTAGATCGGCTTTTTGAACTATCTTAAAACGTTTTTCTTTAAATAGTAATTTTTTTAGAGATAAGGGTAAGGGGTGGCGCAAGATATAGCCCTATGGGCTAAACCCCTTATCCCTAAACTTTTTTTTGAAAAATATTTTTCAATAGTTCAACTAGCCAATCTACATTGACACGTTGTGAGCTTGTAGACTGGCCATTTTAACTATTAAAAAATGTTTTGCAAAATAGTAAAAAAAAAAAAAAAGTTTAGGGATAAGGGGTTTAGCGGTGACGGAAATGGAGTCCTTTGAATCTCCACGCTGGACTTAGTTGGAATACCTCATGATCCCAGAGTATGAAGTAGCTAATGTGGCCCGTGAAAGAGATGTCTGTCTGGGAGTCAATGCTCAAACTGTTAGCCCTGTGACCCAACTCGGGATAAGTGGATGAAGATGGATGGCGGGTGGATGGATGGATGGATGGATGGATGGATGGATTGAAATTAACTACGTATTTTCTTGGTGAGAGAATAAAGAATTATCTCTAATTGGGTAAATTGACTTGATTACAACAGAGATGACATTATAGAAAATGTAATATATTTCAGATACAATCTAACAAAATCACACCCATGTGAAGTGAGGGGCACTCGAGTCTTATCATCATACAGCATCTCATTCCAGCCGATCACAATTTGCGTCCTCACCATCGTCTTGTGTTTACGCAATGTGTGTGTTTACACAAACGCTCAAGGCTGGCCGTTCATTGTCAATGGCATTCAATGTTTGTGTTCACACAAACTCAAAGCTGGACATGCTAGCGCCCCTCAACAATGGATACGAATGTAATGAAATGGACGCTATTCAGAGTTTTGGCTCCGCCAGGGACTGCCCTTTGCCATGGTTCCGTTATGTCCTTATCTGCATTTTGTTTTCTCTACACATGGCCCGGAATGTCTCAGGACATTCCATGCAGACATAATCATAACAACACTATGAACACTAGGTTCAAATGAGTCATTCAAAAAGTGAGAATAAAACGGGAATGAATCATAGAACACATTTCTTCCACATGAACTTCTTCTATGAAACGTCAGTAATTGTGCACAATAAAATCCTATGTAACTCTAATAAAATAAATGTAACTCTTGAGAGTGTACGGATGTTAAATTGTTACACTCTCTGAGTAACAAATGGATAAACTACCGCTGAGTATTTTACTGTGTAACTACAGTATGTTCCGGGCAGAACATTAAAGACTTCCTCACATGATTAGACTTTTGTGTCAAGCCACGCCTACATCACTGGCAACACACAGATCCACTTAGTATTTTTGAGGGGCGCAAGCCACTCCTATATGCACAGCTTTGTGTGTATGTCCGTTTGAGCACGGAATGTGTTTGGAGCACGGAATGTGATTATTTGATGGGCTGAGCACGGAAGGTGATGTATGATGATAAGAGCGCCCCTCACTTCACACGGGTGTGATTTTTTTATTTTGTTTTATCCAAAGAAAAAAATTCTGGTCTGTGTGTTGACCTGCCTCCTCCTCCTCCTCCTCTCACCTCTGTGTCGGCGTACGTTTTGTTTGAGAACAAACTTCTATGTCAAAACAAACCCTCAGCATGAGGTTATACTGGACTTCAGGCAGTACTACCAGTGAACCAGTAAGCTAGCTGACACCAGGGTTAGGCCTGTCACGATTATGACATTTTACCTGACGATGAATTCATCGTCATACACATTTACAATACAATTTAATTGTGTGGCTTTTTAGGCCATGTTGGCCTAACCTATAACCCTAATCCTACAGATGCACGAATTATTGTTGACATCCTCTATTCTGCCTACATATGTACTAGTTATTAACATTCTCTATCATACAGACGTAGATGTAGTTATATTGAATTAACATACTCTACCATACGAAAATAAGTTCCGGGTGGAAGCCTTTAACCACAGAGATATGCGTCATCCTGTGCGTCGTACATACTTATGTGAATCACGAGTTGATTAGCATTTTGTGTATATGACGCCAATGTTGACCTCCATCGCTGCCTTCCAGGGCGAGAAGAAGATGAACAGCGAGCCGCCGCCCACCATCAGCATGGCCCTGGTCAACCCCCAGGTGACCCCTCCCTCCGCGGACAGCAAACACTCATCCTCCTCCACCCAGCAGCTATCCATCAGCGTGTGAGTAATACACATGCGTACAGTAAGACACGGAAACGACTTCTCTTGGAATCAACTTTCCTAGGACTGCGACTTGTCAAACTAATGGCCCCTACGGACCGTAGGAGTTTTAAAGTTGTCGGTGAGTCATCGGAATCGTTAAGTATTTCACACTACAGGAGTCTTTTTGTTGCTTTCACACTAAACGATTGGTCGCCGACTAGGCATCACACACTGCAAGAGTTCACCGAGATGCGATCCAGACCCGATACATACAGTATAGGCTACATCATTTGTTTTTTATTCCAAATAGTTTTGACATGTCACGCACGTGCTGCAGGATGCCGTGATAGAAGTGTGAGACCGACACAGGACGCTTCACTCTCTCTCTCTCCCTCTCTGATTCCGATGCAGTTTTATCAACATTATTCAAGTGAAATGCGTTGATTTGACTATTTAACAGCAACATTGGGCTAATATAGCTACCAATATGTATGACACAGGGATTTACCCAAGGAATAAAGGTTATATATTATCATCTGATCATCTATTGTGATGTCCAGTCGGCGACAGAGTCAAATATCAAACCTGCTAGATATTCAGAAACGGTCGGGAAGGCGTCAGCGAGCGCTTTTATCTGACGCTATATCTTCTCGCAGAGCCTTCCACACACAGCGAGCAAAACCTTGGCGATCAAAGCCACGATCTTACGTCAAATCGGGAGTTTTGTCGGCGAGCACAAAGAATGCTCCCCGACAGCATAATCGGAGGAAATATCGGGCCGTGTGTACGAGCCATAACCGATTTAACCCATTTTGGGCGGGAACCCCTTTTGGTGTTAGTATCATGTTATGCTTTAGCTATTGAAAAATAGCAGATCTACAAGCTCATAGCGCGCCACCGAGTGGCTCGCTACGAGCTTGTAGGTCTGCTATTTTTTGAAAAATCAAAGAACGACTGACATAGAAACATAGCTTTTTCAGAAAACTGTCAGGATGTAGAAGACATTTTTGGAATCAAAATGGGTTTTAATCATTCAAAATCTACAAGTGAGCTTGCTAGTTTCCTGCAATTTACCTATTTTTGAGTAACACTGTTGTACGACAAATGTTTAAGAGGTTATCAGACTTAGATTTAGTCAATTATACAATTATAATGATAAAATGATAAAAAAATATGCTTCTCGATGAATTTAAAAGTAATTGATATAATAATCAATTAGAAAATAATCAATCTGATCTCATATTAAACAAGACGGGGTCCTTCATATTCCTGCATCTGCAGGATTGTTTGAAAACAAAACCTAAAATCAAACATAGTTACACATTCATAAAATGGCATCCAAACTCCAGCCATTATATATCTTCAGCATCCTTCTCCCAATGTACACATCTCCACTCCGCACATGTACAGCACAAACCATTTCAACCTGGCCTCTCTTACTTTACATGCAAACCGTCCAATCTGTGCTGTCCCTCTAATAACAGGTTATGGTTATGAAACATTTTCATGTCAAGGACCCCCCCCCCCCCCCCCCCAAATTAGGCTATTTGACGAACATGATCTGAAAAGATTTTGTGGGATACTGCAGATCCCCAAAAGAGAAGATTTGTGTTCAAAATTATGAATTATAAAAAATTCACATGTGCTCAGGCAAGCGGTAGACGGCAAACCGGAAATAATTTAATCCATTCTGACCGGGCACCCATTTTGGTGTCAGCATCATGTTATGCTTTAGCTATTGAAAAATAGCAGATCTACAAGCTCATATCGCGCCACCGAGTGGCGCGATACGAGCTTGTAGGTCTGCTATTTTTTGAAAAATCGAAGAACGACTGACATTTTTAGAATCTGATCTCAGGTCAGAATGGGTTCATCAGACCAGTGTGTGTCCGGCGGAAACCTCGTATGAATCTGATCTCAGGTCAGAATGGGTTAAGTGGACGGGATACGGACGGCAGACGGCACGCGACGGCACGGCTGCCCGGCAGTCAGTCAGAACCCACGATGGTTCTGGACTGCTGGAATCTCTGGATGTTACTGTACGTACGACGTACGTAGCTCCATATCAATCAATCAAGTACGAAAAGATCGTGGCAAGGGCCAATTTTAATTAATTAATATCTGGCAGGGAATGTGTTACCATTTAGGTCTGACGTCGAAATAAAAAAAAAGATCTTCTAAATCCTCCAGTTTTCTGAAATAAATATTTTCACGATTTTTTCAAAAATAGCAGACCTACAAGCTCGTAGCGCGCCACTCGGTGGCGCGCTATGAGCTTCTAGAGCTGCTATTTTTCAATAGCTAAATTACAACATGATGTTTAAAACACCAAGGGGTTCCCGCCCCAAAATGGGTTTAACTGACTTTGTTGCGGACCCCCTAGAACACCCTCGAGGGCCAAAGGGGGTTCCCGGACCCCACTTTGAGAACCACTACTACTGATATACATATTCCTGATCCTGTCCATCCTCGTCACACCCTGTGAAAATTGTATCATCTTCAGTTCTAAAAAGCAGGTGGCTTGCGCAAATGCGCACATCCAGTTCCTGGCTGGTGCTGGACTAAAGGTGCTGGACCTGATGAAGGCCGTTCACGGGCCGAAACGTTGTGCCTTAACTAATGGTGTTTTAAATTAAACAAAACACCACTGGAGCAGAGCCTGTGTGCAGACTTTTTTTTCTTCATTCATCTTCAGTTCTGCCACATCCAGCTCTGCCTATACTGTCCTATAAGTGTCACCAACTCCACGTTGTACAGCGTAGCTCAGGGTACCCCAATAGGCGGCCCGCGGGCCATTTGCGGCCCACAGAGCGCAAAATAATTTCCAATTTCCTTTTTTTTTAAGGGTCCCAGATATAAATGGCATTGAATGGGGGTCAGTAGCCTATGCATGTCAAACTGGGCATCCTTTTCAAATGGGGTCTTGCCCTGAAAATGAATTTTCAGGGCAAGACCTCGACCTCGCGCGTGCAGACTCGGCCCCCAGCCTGGTACGCTAGTCAAAATATGGCCCTTGAGGAAAATTAATTGGGGAACCCTGGCGTAGCTGGTCTCACTATACAGTACATATGGTCTTACACATCTTTCTTTTCGCTCTTGCCGGTCGGTACCCATCAAGGTTATAATAGTTTTGTTTTTTTCATTATAGTTTATTTTTAGTTAGTTTTGACACGGTTTTTATTTCGTTTTTATTTTGGTGAAAATGCTTAGTTTTAGTTTTAGTTTAGTTATAGTTTAGTTTTAGTTTTTTTCATACTTTGGTTTATTTGTGGGTTAGGGTTAGCGTGGCTACTGCTAATGCTGCCGTACGATGCTGAAAACCGCCGTAAAACTTGTTGGAGAAATGAGGAAATTAATCTAAAGAATTTAAAAGTATTATCCGTAAGGCATATAAATATTGATAACAACTAACATTAAGGGTATTTTGTCTATAATTTCAGTTTAGTTAACGCTTTTTAATTTATTTTTAGTTTTATTTTTTTTAGTTTGTTTTAGTTAACTATTATAACCTCGGTACCCATCTGTCACAAATCCCTCCAGACCACCCGTTCCCGTCCCCGCCTGCACTCCTTTCTTCACCAGCTGTGCGGTATAGCAACTGAGGAAGTTTACGTTTTTTGGTATAAACTCTCCGCTTGGCTCGGCAGGTGTGCAACCCTCTACTCCTACAAACCTCGACGCCCAGAGGAGCTGGAGCTGAGGAAGGGGGAGATGGTGGGGGTCTACGGGACCTTCAAGGAGGGCTGGCTCCGCGGGTTGTCTCTCAGGACGGGCAAAGTGGGAATTCTTCCCGGGAGCTACGTCACCCCTGTGCTCAGGTGACACGCTTTGCCGTACCTGCCCGTTTGAGATGGTTATTTAGTACTGTCATTCATACATTCTGGTCCTTTTTCGCGGTTGTTTTATCGGTTCAGATAAATCCACGTGTGCAGTATTACATTGTAGTATACGTATGCCAATTGATATTTATTAGGGATGTGCCGATATCAATATCCGATATAATTAATTGCTGTTATGGATAACCGATAATACCGATGTCGATATGATCTCGTTCTGTGTTGAAAAACTATAATAATTTTGTCCATTCTGAAAAAAATACATGTAACAGGGTATCTGCACTGCAGGCTTAGGCAAGTCAGATTTAACTTGAATACCTTTTATATTGTGAGCTTGTAGATCTGTTCAAGCTGTTACTTTGCGCTTGTTTATCTGTAAAGACGCACCGATTATCCGGAATCGGTCTGATTGATTAATCGAACCGACTGATTGATCTAAAAACTAAAATCGTCCGATATACCGATGTGTGTTTGCTGATTATAATCTCCCATCGCTAATATTTATCCCATTCTGACCGGGCACCCATTTTGGTGTCGGCATCATGTTATGCTTTAGCTATTGAAAAATAGCAGATCTACAAGCTCATATCGCGCCACCGAGTGGCGCGATACGAGCTTGTAGGTCTGCTATTTTTGAAAAATCGAAGAGCGACTGACATTTCTAGAATCTGATCTCAGGTCAGAATGGGTTCATCAGACCAGTGTGTGTCCAGTGGAAACCTCGTATGAATCTGATCTCAGGTCAGAATGGGTTATGCTAATGCCACCGATTGCGTCGCCAACAGAACCTCCGCCAGGCTCCTGGAGACCAAGGCAGCGCAGACCAACACATCCTCCCCGGCGGCTGTAAAGAGGCCCACAGCGTGGCGGAATCCTGCTGTGGTCCTTGCTCTGGACAGGGTGAACACAGACGGAACAATGTACTCGACGGGACCGGTCCCGTCTGTCCTCCTCAATGGGGCGCAGCATGCCGCAGCACCGTCGGCTGGCGGCGCCGAAAGGCTGTCCTTGTACGGGGTCTCGCAACAAGGCTGGGACACCGTCAGACGGGCCTTTAATCCACATAGAGGTGAGAGGGGATTACAATTTACAATTTAGGCATTTAGCAGACGCTCTTAATCCAGAGCGACTTACATTTAAGCAAGAACAAAAGCATGGGAATACATCACATAAAAGCATTTATCATGAGACATGCGTAAGCTAAGAAGGTAACAGTGGAATATCTATATGATGAAACTATACATACACTATACATAATAAACTATACATATTCACTACTATGCTATACATATGTACTATGGCGTGCTATGACTATATACAATACAATTATAGTGCTGTCTACATAACATGCTATAAGTCTGTGTCAAATGCTATCTAAGCCAACAGAAATGCTATCTAAGGGGTTAGGGCAGGGGTCGGCAACCGGCGGCTCTAGAGCCGCATGCGGCTCTTGAGCACTCCCCTGGTGGCTCTCTGTAGCATTACAAAAAAATCGATGAAAATGTATAAATGTTTATTTTTTCACATTTTTATTTTTCATTTATGGTTTCTGTAGGAGGCAAAACGTGACAGAAACATTCTTAAGTTTCCCAATTTTGTAAAAATGTGTAGAATAAATATTAAGTTTCAATAATGTCAACTAAAACTCGCGTCATAGCATGCGACACACTCGCATGCTGCGCGCCTGACACTATTATAAACAAACCGGTGGGTGTGTGAGGCTGGTGCCTGCTAGCTGCTACGCTATGGCTTCTACATCTACAGGGAGAAAAAGAAAGATAGCCGACGAAAACAGAGGATTTAACAATTCGTGGACAGACGCTTATGCCTTCACAGCCAATGCAGAAGATGGATTGCCTGTATGCTTAATCTGCAGTATCCCATGACGCAACAGCAGCCTGTTTTACGCAATCGCAGTCCAAACGTGTATATAAACATTCCGATTTCAAATATAAGGTCCTCGCCACATGTGCCACGGGGGTTAGAAATTTGCTGGTACAGTGATTAGCATTGCTGCATCCCGCGTTGTTTAATAAAAAGCATTTTTATCCGAGCGCCCCGGCTACTTGTCTCAAACGGGGTTGGGAAATCCACAGTTGCACACCGGTTGGGGGCGCGTAGTTGAAAGCCAATGGCAAAATAACAGCTCGGATAAAAATGCTTTTTATTAAACAACGCGGGATGCAGAAATGCTAATCGCTGTACCAGCAACATTCTAACACCAGTGGCACACGTGGCGAGTACTTTATATTTGGAATCTGAATGTTTATGTACACGTTTACAATGTAAATGTAGCGATTGCATAAAACAGGCTGCAGTTGCCATGACGCACCATGGCTAAATCTGCAGTGACAAACTTATCAAACAATAAATAAAACGTGGCAAGCCGTTCACAGACGGTGACTACAGTATATGAAGGAGTCATATAGACGTATTATCTCCCGTGTTGCAACGAAACTATAGCAGCAGCCAGCAGTGGTGGAGTTTAAAGCTGCGATGATTGCGATCCACTTCTTAAAAGTTATAGTTTGCTGACTTTGCTCCCTTCTGCTTTCTTCAGCAGTTCTGTGACTGCAACAGCCCTCTTTCTCTCATTCATGCAAACTTAGCATGCTTTCCCTGGAAATGTCTTTCAACGTTACTTTTTTATTGTTTGATAGTTTGTCACTGCAGATTAAGCATACAGGCAAATACCGATATTGTAAACCTCCCAAAACACGACACACTTGTGTGGAAAACATGGAATGCTCTTCCAGACAATTATGTGAACATGAAGAAACTCGCATTTGGAGTATTTGTGGAGTAACGTTGTGAGCAGATATTCTCAAACATGAACTACATTAAATCCAAATACCGCACACGCCTCACCGATGAGAGCCTGCGCAGTTGTGTGTGAAGATTAGAGTGACATTTTACGTGCCCAGTGTTGAGAAGCTCTCCAGCGATGTCCACACACAGAAATCACATTAAACGGGTAAGAACACAATGCAAAAAACATGGCATAATAATGGAGGGTGCGTTGACTGCGTTCGGAAATGCGCACCGGGAGCGCACTCGCCTATATTAGTTTGCATTGCACAGTGCGCTCAGTGCGCTATTTCCGAACGGGCCCGTAATGAAAGTTAAACCATAGCGCACTTTTTATTTTGATAGATAGGCTAATATCCACTTGCAGCCCTTTTGTCTTCATTATATAAGCATTTTATGGCTAAAAAAATGTTGCGGCTCCAGATAGATTTTGAATTAATTTTTTTGGTCGAAAATGGCTCATTCAACATCTTGGGTTGCCGACCCCTGGGTTAGGGTAAGTGCTATGGGCCATGATGGAGTCTGAAAAGGTGGGTTTTCAGGCTACGGCGGAAGATTGGGAGTGATGCTGCAGTTCTGACTGCAATGGGAAGTGCATTCCACAGTTTTGGAGCCAGAAGGGAGAAGAGTTTGGGACGTGTGGAGCGTTGTCCCGGCGTTTTTAGTGAGGGTACTTCCAGTTTCCCTGCGTTGGCTGATCAAACGCATCTGTTGGTCGATAGGGGCGCGTTCATTGAACAAATCGATTTCATGGATTGTTATATATATATATATATATATATATATATATATATTCTTTTTTGATAATCGATCAAATAATTGATTTTCAAAATAAAAACAATTGATTTTCAAAAATAGCAGATCTACAAGCTGTGTCACGATGCAATTCATTGTGAGCTTGATGATCGGCTACAGTTATACAAACTAGGGCTTATTGGTGGTTATTCAGACTGATTATAACAAATCAATTAGAAATGTTCCATGTTGAATTGTTATAAAATAAAATGATTTGATTAATCGGAAAAGTAATCGCTAGAATAATTGCTACGAAGATAATCGATAGTTGTAGCCATATTGACCAATTCCAACTTCAACCTTTCATTGACATTATCCCATTCTGGGCGGGAACCCCTTTTGGTGTTGGCATTATGTTATGCTTTAGCTATTGAAAAATAGCAGATCTACAAGCTCATATAGCGCGCCACTCGGTGGCGCGCTATATGAGCTTGTAGATCTGCTGTTTTTGAGAAATCAAAGAACGACTGACATAGAAACATATAGCTTTTTCAGAAAACTGTCAGGATGTAGAAGACATTAATAGAATCTGATCTCTGGTCAGAATGGTGTTATATTGCATTGTTCACTCAAGTTTCACAAAGAAAGCTTGGGCGTCTGGTTCCTATGTTCTCAGGCTCGACACAGCGAGGAAACCACTACATCCACACGTCCACCTCCAGCCACCTGTCCCACTCGCACAACTTCGCTCAAGTCCAAGTCCAGGCGTCCGGCTGTTCTCCTGCCCCGCAGAGGAGGAAACACGGCAGCATCTTGCCCAGCCCCGGCAGGCCACTGGGCCGCATGTCTGACACGATGGCGCCCCCTGCTGGCGCTATGCCGAATGGCAGAGACTTCACGGTTCTGAAAGAGGCAGCGTTTGACCGAAAGCCTTTCACAAATGGCCCTCACTCAATCTTAGTAAGACCTGACTCGCACAAGAACAACACAGACAAGGTATTGTGTATTTCCTCTGAAAGACTTAAAGTTTTTAAATTGAAGTTTAATTGAATTGACCTCCCAACTGCTTTTAGAAATTCTTTGCCGCATGCCTTATACAGTAAACGTTTTCTTTCCCACTGTAACATGTATCATTTATCACGACTACACTACCTCTCCTGCATTTATGTTAACATACATTTAACAATTTCTTCTCAATGTTATGCCGTGAGCGTTGTCTGCGGTCTATTTTTAGCCTAGTGCTGTCTGCCGTCTGAATTTATGTTCTGCAGTGCATTAATGTGAGTCCTTGGTCATTAATTACCCTGTCTGGAGCAATGTGTGTCAGGGTCGTGGTATCTGACCTGCTCTGTACGTGCTAGTGCCTGTCTGTCTGTATCCGTTTGTCTGACTGGCAGACTGCCCTGCCCCAAAGAGACGATGGACTAAATAAGATCAAGGGCACATTAATGAAACTTGGTGGGAATTATCAGCAGACATGATTTAACGCGTGGATCAAGGTCACGATCAAGGTCAAAATGGCATAACGGGTCATATCTCACTCTGAGTGGTGGTGGCAGTGGCTCAGCAGGTACAGTGGCTGACCTTGGAATCCAAAGGTTCCTGATTCTGGTTCCTATGGGCTGTGTCCTCACACTTAACCCATTCTGACCTGAGATCAGATTCATACGAGGTTTCCGCCGGACACACACTGGTCTGATGAACCCATTCTGACCTGAGATCAGATTCTAAAAATGTCACAGTCGTTCTTCGATTTTTCAAAAATAGCAGACCTACAAGCTCGTATCGCGCCACTCGGTGGCGCGATATGAGCTTGTAGATCTGCTATTTTTAAATAGCTAAAGCATAACATGATGCTGACACCAAAATGGGTGCCCGGTCAGAATGGGTTAAAAGCTTTGGAGAAAGGTACTGTACTGTACTGTACTGTACTGTACTGTACTGTAGTGTTTCCCAACCTGTGTGTCGCGGAGCTTTGGTGCTCCGTTTGATGTGTCCAAGTGTTCCGCCTGATTTCACCTAAAGTAACACAACGCTACTGAGCTGCAGGCTTCCTATTGTTGCGTAGTTGTTGCTGTAACACGTCTAATTAGATGTGCGACAACAACGACGGCGGAACAATAGACTCTAACGACCATCGGCCATAGGAATGTTAAAGGAATGTTAATTTCTTAATGTGCGAGTTAAATTTGAACGAGGTCGCACCGGTGCTACTTATTGCTTTCACTCCCAGCCTCAACCATGAAGCACGGGCGTTAGCGCGATAATAAAATATTACTTTATTCTCGCTCATTCCTTCGAGTCTCGCCTCCTGCCTGTCTGTCTGCACCGGTCTGCACACAACACGCGTGAGTCCAACAGCTGCGGCGCGCTCAAAAACGAAACAAAGATTTCAGCATCAGCTGACAGCTGTACATAAGTTTCCCTGGAGCTCACACTTTGCACACATTTTACAACTGGGATGATGATGCTGTGCATTGCTGTCGCTGAATCCACGGAGACAGCAGACACAGAAGTTGACAGAACATATGGTTGACTGCGCCTCATCCCCGACCCCAAACACGGTAAACTTGTTGTTGAAAAATAGCTTCCAATAGCTTGTTATTTTGCGTCGAGTAGCGCTGTGTGCAGGCCAGGCTACATACATGATCGCCTCGAACAAAATACATCTCTCACATGAAACTATAGCTGGTATATTCATCGTCGTACGACGTGGTGTTGTGTGCTGAAAATAGCAGATTTACAAGCTCACAACGCGTCGCGTCCACCACACGTTGTGAGCTTGTAGATCAGCTAGTTTCACATGGAAATATACAGGCTGAGACGTTTAGAAACTTTCCCCTTCACAATAAAAGCACACCAGCTTTCACATGTTCATTCCATATAAAGAAAAGACAGGAGGAAAGTGGGCAAGGATTATGAATTTGGTGGCATTTCACATTGCAAAAGGGTGCAGGAAGAGTGGGCACCTCAGTGTTAAATATCCTTATTGGCCATTAGGTCGAACATGCCCATGCAGAAGGTATGGGGTGTCTCATTCAAAGACGAAGTTTTACTCTGTCAAAAGTATAATGTGTTTGGTATCAAAGACGTTTTACTATATATTTAATTTATATATATATTTTTTTTAATATATATATATATATATATATATTAAATATATATATTAAATATATACAGGGCTGCCATATTTCAGAAAATGTCAAGAGTGAGACTCTATAAGTGTCTTAATGTCATTTTTTTATGTCGATTTGGCCGATTATATATTATATATATATACACCCCCCCCCCAGTGTTCCCTGGGACAAAAAACGTTGGGAAACACTGCTGTACTGTACTGTACTGTATACATGCACGTTGTTTCTTGAAGGTTCATGACATTTATTTATTCTGATTTCAAACTCCTAAGTTGCTCTGGATAACTTAACGGTATCTGCCTACATTGTTAATTGGTTCACTTCTCACCACAACGGATACCAGAGAAATGTCCTTTCAATGTAAGATTCAGATTTGACAACATGTCAAATATATATTTTTATTGAACAGATTATGAATTGTTAAACATTATGATATGAAATACATTTTTTTTTTTTTATGAAACAAAATGAAAGACAAAAAAGAGAAAGAAGCCCAGGCCGTAGCGTAACGGTCTGGGCACCGGACTGGTAATCCAGTCGCAGTGTGCCGCGGGTTCGACTCCCGGACCCGACACGGCCTTTACTGCATGTCATCCCCCCATCTCTCTCCCGTTTCCTGTCAGCCTACTGTCTGTCCCTTCAAAAATCAATAAAAGGCGTAAGCCGCAAAAAAATATCTTTAAAAAAAAAAAAAAAAAAAGAGAAAGAAATCCCTTAAACCCTCCCACCCATACTGCTCAGTGACACGGCATAAATAAGGTATTTCGGTCTATTGTGACGCTTCATTAGTGCCGACTTGTGGTTGAAAATACTGGGAGCGGTCACATATAATAAGATGATAGAAAGGAAAACATCTGAAAAGAAAATGGCGTACAGTCAACCATATCAATGGTATCCTGTCTATTAATTGTTTCTATACTCAGGTAATGGACAAGGGGCAGCCAAACCTTATCAAACTGTCTCTCCCTGTTTCTCAGGAAATACCTTATTCTCTCAAGATGAAGGGTAGGCTATACTAGTCATTTCATCTAATAATAACGCTCTTCTTTCTCCCACCCAGCCAGCGAAGTCGGTGCGGTTCTTCACCGACGAAGACCCCTCTCCTCCCAGACTGCGAGCCTCCTCGTGGTCGTCTCCGGGCGGCCATCAGGCGAGCTCCTCCTCCGCTGGTGGCCGACCCCGCTCCTCCCTTCCCCTGGAGGTGTGGGCGCCGTCGCTCACCTTGGGGCGAGACGGACCCGGCATCGTGCTCAAAGAGGGCAAGAATCCTGTTCTTCTGAGGAAGGGCCTCGAAACGACCGTCTCCGACCTGAACTCCTCCGGCCTGCAGAAACCGTCGCCGTCGTCACAGACGTCATTATCGGCAGCGTCGGCGGCTCAGTATAGCCCCAGCAGGTGACGAGTGGTTTCAATAGTTATTAAAAACCCGTTTAGGCCTGACGTCGAAATAAGAATCGAAATTTGAACGATTTTTCAAAAATAGCAGACCTACAAGTTCATAGCGCGCCACTCGGTGGCGCGTTATGAGCTTGTAGATCTGCTATTTTTCTAGCTAAATTATAACATAATGTTTAAAACACCAAAATGGGTTAAACCTTTATTTATTCAGGTAATTCCCACAGAGATACAAGATCTCTTTTTCGAGGGAGCCCCCTCGCCCTGTCCAACATAAATGAAACATTAAACATGATCATTATTATAGTAATGTAAAGATATTACTGTAGTAATCATTGCTATAGACTGGTGTTTGTTCAGTAACGGGGGTCTCCCCTTTATTAACCCATTCTGACCTGAGATCAGATTCATACGAGGTTTCCGCCGGACACACACTGGTCTGATTAACCCATTCTGACCTGAGATCAGATTCTAAAAAATGTCAGTCGTTCTTCGATTTTTCAAAAAATAGCAGACCTACAAGCTCGTATCGCGCCACTCGGTGGCGCGATATGAGCTTGTAGATCTGCTATTTTTAAATAGCTAAAGCATAACATGATGCCAACACCAAAATGGGTGCCCGGTCAGAATGGGTTAAGCTCTGTAAACGAAACTACGTTTTCAGGTCGGGGTACCAATTTAAACCAATTGGGAGAGACCTGATCCAGGATATATAGGTAAACAAGTGAAATGAGGAAATAAATGAGTTCAACTCATATTTGGAACTGGAACACTATAACATTTAAGCTGATGAATGGGTTTGAATAAAATTTGTAACGCACCTGAAACATTATAGTTACTAAAGAGTTGGATAGATGGTAAGACCCCTATTACTGAACAAACACTATATATTACTATCAAAATATAGCACTTCAAAAGACAATTATTTTATTGTCTCCACCAGGCCGAAGGCATGGGGAGAGAGTATGTTTTGCATTCCGTCCGTCCGTCCGTCCGTTACCAGCTAATCTCCGGCACCGTTAACCCAGTCGATGACAAACTTGGCAAACACACTCCCTGGATGCCAACTATGAACCTCTGCCCCATTATTTCCAGAACGGCCTGTTATAGCGCCACCATGAGGCAGCTTTTCACATTTTTGAGGGGCCCTAGCCCCTCCTATATACAGGTTTAATGTTTGTTTTTAGTTTGTTTTTTTAAACGCCATTGACATTGAAGAGAAATTTATGTTTGTTTTCTCCCTAACACAAACATTAAATCCCATTAACAATAAAAAGAGAATTTAATGTTTGTTTTGACACCGTTTTTTTTACATCATAATTACATCACCTAATCCATGCTATACTGAATTCCCTTTCAAAGTTGGCAGGATTGGCCCGTTTTGAACAAAAAGCCTCAAATCATGAACGCAGCGTGCAATTTATGTGAAAACTTTCACACACTTTCCTACTAGGCTGAGGAATATATCCCAGCCTTTTCACATTGGCCTGTTATTAGCGCCACCAATAGGTGGATTTTTGCAAAACACATTTTTGGAACAAAATGCCTCAAATCACCCAATTGCTATCATAGTTTATTTTTGTTGCCCTGTTATACAACCACCAGATGAAGGCAGGCTGCACTGTCCTGCTCATCCAGAATTCTACCCTCAGAGATGCTATGAGTGATCTGGCACTGCATTTCCTCAACAAAATGAATAAAATGGTTGCAAAAAAAACAAAACAAAAAAAACATGTTTATATTACTCCTAAACATTTTGCCAAACACCACACACACACTCCTATCCTCCTGGTGGAGACCTGTGCTCAGAAGGGCACTTTTTCTAGTTTACTATATATATATATATATATATATATATATACATATACATACCGTATGTATGTATGACTGACATACATACATACTGTGTGTACATTCATACATACACATACATACATACACAACAGGTCAAATCTGTAAAATCCTGAGTGTTATGGGTACATTTGGTTCTATTTACATGCACTCAGAGTGAACATGTTCAAATCAACAGAGGAGGATTTTTTACCGTGCAGCAGAGCCGTGCTGTTGGCTCCGCTCCGTGTGGTCGTTGACTCGACTGTGACCTTGAGCGTCTGTTCTCCGTCTGTCCCTCCAGGCACCGAGTGACGACGACATATTTAGCACAGACGGACTCCGAGCTCAGTCTGCTGCAAGGAGAGCTGGTCCTGGTCCACAGGCATCGACCGGATGGCCGGGTTCTGGTCACCCAGGAGTGCAGTGGGCTGACTGGCCTGTTCCACAGCGGTGTCCTACAGGCCCTGGAGAGGCTCAGCTGACTGGGTTTTTACTATTGGAATATTATATCAGAAACCTCTTATTTATTATTATTTTTTTAATTGTAATTTAAAGGTAGGGGTAAGGTAAGGGATATGTTTTTGGTTAAAACGTTTTTCTTTTCTTTTTTTCTTTTTTTTTTAACGGGTTAATTCTGATAGTAATCATTGTTAAGTGATCTGCTATTTTGTTACATTTTTGAAAAATCACACCCGTGTGAACTGAGTGGTGCAACTCCCCCTCCCCCCCACCTCTCTCTCTCTCTCTCTCATTAGCAGGCAACCGTGCAGCACTATCCCTCTCTCTGTGTCTGGCACAACAGCGCCCCTACTGGTACTCATAGTCATATACTGGTGCTCATTAAACAACACATACTGTAGGCACATAGGTGAATGAACACAGACATTGCTGTTCCTTGGAGTGGTTGCACCTCTCAAAAATTGTGAGAAATACTGATTTCGAAGGCATTTGTAGAATCGGCCTCAGGTCTTACAAGAAAAAAAAATCAGGTGGGATGCCAATTTCAGCCAATCAGAAGAGAGTACCCATTTATCAGCTTCAATTTCATAGTGTTCCACTGACAATTTTGTCTGCTCATTTCTTTGTGTCATGTCCAATTTCACTTATTTATCCTGTATGAGTTCTCTCTCCCGATTGGATACAATTGGTATCTCAACCTAAAAATGTTTAGGTCTGGAAAATGTCTGTTTACCAGCAATCTGGGTAGTTTACTAGCCCATTCTGGGCGGGAACCCCTCTTGGGGTTCTGTACAGTAATGTACAGTATTCAAAAATGACAAAAGAAAAAACGTATTCTGCTTTATAAATATTTGAAGTATTTCAGAAAACGTAGGTCAGGATTTCATGGTGTTTTTAGAATCGGCCTCAGTCCAAAATGGGCTAGAGAGACAGGGAGACCCTGTAGAGTAGGCGGAGCTATGAAGGGTCTATCTATCCCCCTGGGCAGACCTTAGCGCACAGCCGCGGACAGAAGAAGCTGCGTTTGACGTAATTTCCGAGTTTTTAGACAGCTGGTGGATGGAAAAGAAGCTCCACCTCCGCGGCTGACTGGCGCGGAGGAGAGCATTTCCGGGAATCTGTCCGTCGCGTATAGTCAGCCGCGGAGGTGGAGCTTCTTTTCCATCCACCAGCTGTCTTAAAAACTCGGAAATGACGTCAAACGCAGCTTCTTCTGTCCGCGGCTGTGCGCTAAAGGTGTGCCCTGGCCCTGTGCAATAGACACAGCCTGGGTCACGTGGTTCATGTACTCGCGCGAGCCCATAGACTCCAATGCATTCCGTAAACTTCCGGTTGTCTCCTTTCAATAGAAGTCCATGTAGAAGAGCCTGCATGGCCCCATGAAGCAAGACTAGGGACCCCTATTATGATCATTATAGAGCTATTTGATAGTAATTTTATCAAAACAATATCACTTGCCCTACCTTTTAATGCCTTCCTTCGTCATACTACAGGGTCACACACAAGTAGCACAAATAGTAGATCTACAAGCTCACAACACATCGCGATCAAACTTGTACAGTAGATCTGCAATTTTTGCTTTTTAAAAGTGAAAGCGGTTACGTTTGTCTGTGGGTTTTCTAGACATTTAACCAATGAAAAGTATTAACAAGAGCTCGTGATTAAATGATAACTACATTTGATACATTGGAACACAAGTTACCCCCCCAATTTCCTGAAAAGCAACAGTTTTGGACATACAGGGTTTCAAACTGACTATGACGATAATATAGTATGTTTCTGTGTTCTCTGTTCACACAAATGCCAAATGTCTTGACCAACAGTTGGCTTAGTTTATGTTGTTACATACTAGAGGTCAGTGCTGCCAAACATGAACCCTGCAAAGATGTGTGTTCTTGTGATTTTTAGTGCATTTGACTGTGTGTGTGTGTGTGTGTGTGTGTGTGTGTGTGTGTGTGTGTGTGTGTGTGTGTGTGTGTTCCAATGAGTGTATGCATGTTACATATTTTATGAGAATTGCACACAGAAAAATCCCACTTTTGAATACCCGTGTTACACACTGTTGAGTGCCTTTGTAAAAACCCACAAAAGAAGACTGGTATCCAATAAATTGAATTACATGAGTAATAATATCTTCTTATCTTGTAATAATCAATGCTTCCGTTGTGGGTTAGGATCCATCGTGGTGTAATTGGACCCTCAATTTGATATGATTTCTATCTCTAGGATCCTGATCTATATTGAGAACCACTGCTTCATATCAATTCGTGAAGTTATAATAAGTCTAAATTTCAGGACGTATTTATTCCACCACATGGTTCAATACCCGTTTTGCCATAATATGCAATGCTAATCAATTATCCATAAGTGTATCATGTTTATGGAATGCAATCTGATACCCAACAATAATCTCCAAGGATGTCGCTCTCCTCCTGCCAGAAGGAACAGCTGCGCTGTGATTGGAGAGTTGGTTGCCAGGTAACCAGCGTTGGTCGTCGGGTTCTGAGAATGAAGAATTAAGAGGGGTCTATTTGTCACTCGTACAGATAAGCTTAAAGAGAAATACAGATAAAAGAAAACGTATGAACCTGGATGAAGTGAAGCAACATTTTGTAATTATAGATAAGATAGAAAAACAGCAAGTAGCCTATCTTGGTGAACTACCGGTATGCATTTCATTAGGCTACTTGATTTAGTAGTCTAAGTAAATCATGACAAATATGACACGCAATAACAATTTTAAATACATTATGATGACGCTGAACACACTTAGGATATTTTATATAGTTGACAATATTGTCCAAATGTATACAAATCTATTTTGGACATTAGGCTATTTTGCTATGTTGTCTTCTACTCCACTGATTCTCAACATGGTGTCTCGTATGGGACCCCCAGGGGTCCCCAATCCCCATAGTTATATAGTGCACTAATGGAAGCAAATTGGCGAGTTACATATAACACTGGGGATTTATAGTAGTGCGGCGGATAACCAAACCAATTGTGCATTTCATGACTAAAGCATGAAACTTTCAGCATATCTTCTGCACACCCCAAGCTTTGATTTCAGACGTGGAAACACTTTCTGACTGACCTCTGGTGACCTTGAGGGGTCATTGATCTCAGAATTGCATTTTTTGCACGTTTTGCTCCATTATTTTCCACTATAATAATTTATTATGTTTGTTAAATGGAAGTTTTGTTCTAATGAATGACAACTTAAACCCCAATAGTCTACAGAAATGGTGAATCATGTCAACTTTTATGATATAAATGTTATGACATTGTCATAACATTAAAAACATCTAGGAGAGAGAGCGGTGGTTAAGCTCATATATGGAAGGTATTGTGCATGCTATGAGCCTATGACTAAAGCATGACACTTTCTACAGTGTTTGTTACCATGAAGTTTGTTTTTAGACGTGGAAACACTTCTGAATTTACAACTGGAACTTGTCAGAGGTCATAGGCTAGCAGATGAGACTAAGATTGTTTGCTAAAAGTTATGTTGGACAATTTGAGTAATTAGCATAATGAGCAAATCAATTGCTTAATGAGCAAATTAACTGGAAATGGCTATCATTTAGCATCCATTTAACTTTGAAAGGTGACTTAAGAGTCAAAGTCTAATGTTTGTGATATCCAGAAATTAATCTGTTGTTATGGTGAAGTCATGCACCCTTTCTTCATTAGCATAATTGGCATAAATTATGTAAAACATAGGTACAAATTAGGAATTAGTTATACAGTATTATTGCTTTTAGTCAACATATCAAGTTTGTTTTAGAGTCTACATCTATACTATGTTGATACATAAATTAATATTTTGCATAAGGTATATAATAATTCGTCTCAAACCAGGAAATAGTGATATTTTAAAGAATTTAGGTGCTTTTAGAGACTAAGTATAAAAAAGTAAATTATCTGGATCGATGTCCAGTTATCGGTTCATTTTGTCCACCTTAATTCTCACCTGATCCCATGCTCACCGAAGAAAACACTAAAGAGCTATTCCATTAAGTATATGCACACCACACTGAACCTCAAGCTCTAGGCCCATTTTATGACATGTCTAATACAGTGGAGTGACGGGGCAGTAGTGGAGTCATGAGGTAGATTGGACGTTTTGGAATCTGAAAGCACGGCATGATGCACACTCTGATGTCATTCATTGACTGCATTGGAACATTGATGATTCTGAACATGTCTGTGATAAAAGCAGGCATCGAGTGTTATCAGATGCTTGTGCTTGTCCTCCTTCGTGTTAGGATGTGAATGTGATACTGTCTCCTTACTCTCCTACCCTGTGAGAAAGTACCATGCCTAGTCTCTCAATACAGTTCCTGTTGGAACTTCTACAACCCATTCACAAGAAGGATGGCCATAGCTGAATGGTCCACCTGGGAAACAGAAGGTCCCAGGTTCAATTCCAGGCCCCGGCAATGTGTTGAGGTATACATAAGAAAGAC
This sequence comes from Protomyctophum parallelum, assembly GCF_964188405.1. Classification (NCBI taxonomy): domain Eukaryota; kingdom Metazoa; phylum Chordata; class Actinopteri; order Myctophiformes; family Myctophidae; genus Protomyctophum; species Protomyctophum parallelum. The sequence goes on along the minus strand of NC_139711.1, from coordinate 2,710,543 downwards.
ACTTAATCCCCAACTGCCCCCCTGACCTCAAAGGCCTAACGGCCTTGAGCAGCAATAACCTAATTGAAGCAGAAAACAGAATTTTCCAATATGATTAATATAAGGTCTAATACACAAAGATGAAGACAAAGAAGATGCAGAGGCTGAAGGGAATGAGGAGAGAGATGATGAAAATAGTGGAAGAAGACCATTGAGTGTGAGGTTGTGCTTCTAAGTGAACTCTACACTATAGCACTAGTGCACTATAGTGCTCATTATGGTACAATTCAGACACTCAGGTCGCATTCATACCAGAGAGCTTTGCTGCGATTAAAACGAATCCTGCTGCGCATTGTCAGAAAGTGCGCTTCGTTTGGCAGGTGTGAAGGCTCATTCGAATCCTAATGCGCAGCAAATAACCGCATTTTACTCCGCCCAAAAACGTGGGTTTCGCTTCGCTTCGAATCGCACTTGACTACGATTCGGTGCAGGTGTGAATGCAATCCGCAGTAAATAAAGGAAATGAAGCAAACATAATGTGGCGGGTGAGGAGCTGAACACAGTTGGAGACGTAGAAGGCATATTTTACGCAGCGCAAAGATGTCCCGTTACTGTGGATAGACGTGGTCGAATAAGGAGACTGAAGCCCTGATCGAAATGCTTAAGAAAACACATAAAAACACTGCAGTGTATTATAGCCTACATAATATTCTGTCTGTCTGTCTGTCTGTGCGTGCCGTAAACATGGAGTGCTGTCACTGTGTGGGGACTGGGGAGTTATATCAGTGCGCTCATGCAGCGCTGTGCTGCATGCCCAAAAGAACAGTGTGTGGCGGCTGCGTGCGTAGAGAGAGAGAGGGGGGGGGTCCCAGACGGCTCGACACATGCACGTTATGAGTGTAATTTTATCAACATAGATTTCACTGTGTAGCAGTGTAGGCTATAGTTTATGAATGGAACACATTGATAAAGGTCCCCCCTGCTGCGTTTCCAATTGCTGCGAATGACAGTGTGAAGGCAAACCGCATCAATTAAATATGCAAGAATTCCATTTCCCCGCCCATACGGATCTGAGTCTACCGAAGTATTAGGTGAGAATGTGACCTCAGACACTTATGTATACACTCAGTCTGTGTCTACAACCAGGGTTGGTGTCTCAGAGTAGGGCTGTGGACAGTTCAGAGACTTGCCTACCGGTGACATTGTCGGTAGGCGGGTTTGTTCATTTCGAACATTTTTATGTTTTAATTTGATTTTGTATTAATGTGAGAACAATGACTTCTATAATAGCTAACTTCCCAAACATATAAAGTCTTCAGTTTATATTAGCTTGGATTCTCCATCGGTGTCACTGGTAGCAAGTGTTATGACAGAAATGGTACCATATTATCTCCCAACATCTCCCTAAATTCCTGCCACCTGGTAGGAGGTTTAAGAGTATCCAACAGTTACTTCCCCCAAAACACTTGCCATATACTGCCCCCAAAACCAAAATCGTGAGATGAATAGGGCATACAGTAGCAGTGGCAGCCATTTTCGGGTTCCATCGATCCAGACCCCATTGTTTTTTTCCCCATCGAGATTTCTACGAATATTTATATAAAAAAATGAATAAGCCTATAAAATCAAGCCATCCAGGACCCTACTGAATCATGACGTTAAAACATTTGATTATGTGATTTATTTTTTAATATTTAATTATATAATATACAATAGCCTTTGTTTTGAGGGTTTTTATTTGTTTTTCACATAATTAAATTTATGGTCATTAATTACCAGGATCCTATAGATGGCTTGATTACATACTGTAGGCTTAGAATAATTGATATAAATATTGTTTGGAAATCTCTATATGTGAAAAATGAATGGGGTCTGGATGGATGGAACCAGAAAATGGCCACCACTGCTATAGCACTGCCCTATAGCACCTTTGAATATACTGTAACGATATTGGATATAAAAACCAAACAAACTCATCAATCAAGTCTTTCTGTATTTCTTTCTTCCCTATAACTTCATTAAAAAAATAAAAGACCAATACAATAATGTTAAAATAACGATAACTATCTCTTTTGTGCATGGTTCTTGTAATTTTTTACTCTTTCTTCACTGCCACAAGCTCCTGTGCAGCTTTCTTGGCTTTGACCATCTCCACAAACTCCTTATACCTCTTCATACAGTCCTTTTTGTAGCTGTGTAAGAGCTGCATCTTATTGCGCTAGCACTGTAGAAAGTGTCATGCTTTAGTCGTAAAATGCACAATACCTTCCATATATGAGCTTAACCGCTCCCCTAGATGTTTTTAATGTTTATATCATAAAAGTTGACATGATTCACCATTTCTGTAGACTATTGGGGTTTAAGTTGTCATTCATTAGAACAAAACTTCCATTTAACAAACATAAATTATTATAGTGGAAAATAAAAGCAAAACCTGCAAAAATGCAATTCTGAGGTCAATGACCCCTCAAGGTCACCAGAGGTCAGTCAGAAAGTGTTTCCACGTCTGAAATCAAACCTTGGGGTGTGTAGATGGTATCCTGAAAGTTTCATGCTAGTCATAAAATGCACAATACCTTCCATTATATGAGCTGCACTATAGTGTAGATTGGGGTCCCAGAGATTTGTTTTTTTAATTACCGGTACTTTAATAAAACGGGTTTTCTGTTCTGGTACCCTACTGTCAGAGCCATATCTGTAAGGCAGATGGCTTCTTGATTAGAGTGGGTGACAACATTATCACACGGAAAGATGAAATTACCTACCTAGGTTCCATCCTGGAGGCCAATCTTTCCGGTGATAAAATGGCCACCAACGTAATCAAAAAAGTCAATCAAAGAACAAGATTCCTTTACAGGATCTCCTCACTGGTCAACAAAAACACCTTGAAGACCTTAACAGGAGCCCTCGTACAAGGTTTCTTTGACTATGCATCCACCTCTTGGTACCACAGCACCTCAAAGGCCCTTAAAACAAGGCTCCAGACCTCCCAAAACAAACTGGTCAGGCTCCTACTTGGCCTCACCCCCCGAACCCACCTCACCCCTGCCCACTTTGACAGGCTGGGATGGCTTAGGGTCGACGACAGAGTACAGCATCTTGCAATGGGTCTGGTCCACAAGATTCGATACAGCACTAAGATACCCATGTACCTGTCTAAATACTTCCTTAATGTAAACGAAGTCCACACCCACAACACCAGAGGGAGTGCGACAAACCATGTACAACCCAGATTCGGCACAAACAAGGGACTAAATTATTTTCGCTCCTATGCCACCAAAATGTGGAACGCCCTACCAACAGTCATTAAGACATGTGAATCCCTTGACTCCTTCAAAACCGCTCTCAAAGGGCACCTACGGATGGCTGCAATTCGAAACTGGCCTCTGTAAAATCTGAATCCCCCCCACCCCCCCCCCCTTTCCCCTCACTGTATATGTATCTTTTCCCTTTTTGCTTCCTATATGATGAATTCCTGTTCTGTTCTTTAAAGGTATATTCAGTGATTTCACTCAAAAAACCTTAGGTTTCGTTTTTGGCTGTGGGACCCAGCCTTTCGTCCAATCAGGATAGAGAGTCAAAAACGAAACCGAAGGTTTTTTGACCCCCAGGGGTTAACTGGGGACAGGGAGGAACTCCTTATATGGCCAGCACACTCTATAGTAGGGAGGATTATCACAACCAAACAAAAAAATAAGTGATATTTGAATTAAGTGAAATCACTGAATATACCTTTAACTACATAGAAATGTCTATTTGTATGTCTCTAAATGTTTTGATGAATTGAACAATGTGGACCCTGTTGTAAACAAGTGTAATGCTTAATTGGGTCGTGCACTCACAGTTAACAGTCTCTGTATTGAGTTTGTGCTTGAAATGTACTGTAATTCTACAAACTGTTAATACATATTTCAATCAATCAATCAATCAATAGTGTCTACTGTCGGTTGCCTGGCAACACAGCACCCTCTGGGCTATGGGATGTAGAATCACCTCCATCGCGCATGCGCAGCCTGAGCTGATGCTATGGCCGGGGCTCCTCTGTGTCGGCATTTAAATCGTCAAATGATCAAATAACAATAACAAAAAAACAACTACCAAGGCAATTACGACTCTTTAATTGTTCCGAGGCGAACAATAAGACGACACTTCCCCCGTTCTCAACATGCCGGTAGGTCGCCACGCCTCTATGTTGTGTTTTGTTATCGGGGGTTCCACCCTTCGTCTGATGTGATGATGTGATGCTAATCGATACGTTAGCTAAGCTAGCTAATGAACAGTCACTGCTACATCGTCATGAAACGACATTTCTCTAAATGTCACTTAACATGATGATATTAAACGTGAGGATTTGATTGTCATAATGATCTGTTCCGCATGCTATAGGTATAACCGTGACGTTAGCAGCCCTGTGTTTGCGTCGGATCTTTTGCCTAGCAACCAGCTAACGTTACATTAATATATAAAAAATGCAAACCAAGGCCGTGATTGATTGCTATTACGCTTTAATTACTGTTTGTTGTCGCGTACGTGACTCAACAGAACTGGAGCTTTGCATTTGAATGCTGTCAATTATTAAAGGTTGCACTTGCACATGACATGTTCTCAGCCAGGCAGACGGCTTCTCAGTTGAAGTGGGTGACAATATTATTATCACACACCAAAAGATTAAATTACCGTTGATTGATTGAAGTATTTAATAACAGATTGGAGAATTGCAGAACATTCCAAGCACAACTCAATACAAAACTGTTAACTGTTAACATTTTGATGAATTGAAAATGGTGGGCCCTCTTGTAAACAAGTGTAATGCTTTATGGTGTCTGTCGTCCATTCCCAGTTAACAGTTTTTGTATTGAGTTGTACTTGAAATGTACTGTAATTCTGCAAACTGTTAGTACACAAATCAATCAAAAACTGTGTGTGGGTGACACCATAGCATTATACTCGTTTACAATAGGGTTCACCGTGTTCAATTCATCATCATAACATTTATAGACGTACTAATATACACTTCTATATAGCCAAAAACAGGAAATCATCTGATCATAGAGGAGGTGAAAAGGGGAAAAAAAACATATACAGTGAGGGGTGGGTGGGGATTCAGATTTTACAGGGGACAGTTTCGAATTGCAGCCGTCACAGGTGCCCTTTGAGAGCGGTTTTGAAGGAGTCAAGGGATTCGCATGTCTTAATGACTGTTGGTAGCCTAGGGCGTTCCACATTTTGGTGGCATAGGAGCGAAAATAATTTAGTCCCTTTACTCCCTTGTGCTGAATCTGGGTTGCACATGGTTTTGTTGAATTCCCTCTGGGGTTATTATGGGTGTGCACTTCGTTGACATTAAGCCTGGAGCTGCTTCTTGGTTAGTGTGGCTGAAAACGTAATCAGAAAAGTCAACCAAAGAACAAGATTCCTGTACACACACACACAGGATCTCCTCACTGGTCAACAAAAACACCTTGAAGAGTCAAGACCCTAACAGGAGCACTTGTACAAGATTTGTTTGACTACTAATGCATGCACCTCTTGGTACCACAGGACCTCAAAGGCCCTTAATCCAAGGCTCTAGACCTCCCAAAACAAACTGGTCAGGCTAAACTACTTGGCTTCACTCTCCGAACCCACCATACGACGACAGAGTCAACAGCATCCTGCAATGGGTCTGGTCTACAAGATTTGCTACACCAAGATATACCATTACCCATGTACCTGTCTAAATGTCAACAAAGTTCACACACACACACACACACACACACACACACACACACACACACACACACACACACACACACACACACACACACACACACACACACACAGCACCAGAGGGAGTTCAACAAACCATGTGCAACCCAGATTCAGCTCAAACAAGGGATTAAATAAATTTCGCTCCTTACAACTGACTGTTGTATCGAACTGTACTTTCCTGTGCTTTTTTTTGCAAACTGCTAATAATAAAGTAATCAATCAAATCAATCAATCAATCAATCAATCAATCAATCAATCAATCAATCAATCAATCACATTTTCTTTCCCAGGGCAATAAACCAGAAGTGTGTGACAACGTGAAGGTGGTGGTGAGATGTCGTCCTCTCAACCAGAAGGAGAAGACACAGGGTCACAAGCTGGCCGTCAGCGTGGACGAGATCCGAGGCACCATAACGGTCAACAAGCTGGAGACGCCCCATGAACCTCCCAAGACGTTTACGTTTGACACGGTGTTTGGACCGGACAGCAACCAGCTGGATGTTTACAATCTGACCGCCAGGCCCATCATCGACTCGGTGTTAGAGGGCTACAATGGTGCGTTTATTTACTGTACTGTTCGCTACTGTTGGGCAGCTCCTATCCTCATAACCCCCTAAAGGCTCATACATACTCCAGTTTTTGGTGATATTATGTTACGTCAGTCACGGTGATGATCAGCTATCACCGCGGACAGCCGGACACAGACCCATCTCTCTGTTTTTACTATCAGACAAGTCTTTTCACTCTGGAGCTATCACCCCCGTTCACTGATTGGTTCTAGAAGTTGGGTAAACCACATGGAGGTTATCACCTAAAACGGTGATAACCTATCACAAAGAACTGGAGTATGTACGAGCCTTTAACCTTCTGTCTCCATATTTTAACTGTCAGTGGGGTTTTTTTCTCTCCGTAAAGTAGTGCCCTACTTGTAGTACTTGATCACAGTACAGTGTCACACAAACATCAAAGCTAGCAGATCCGCAAGCTTGAAACAAGCCGGTTGATTTGCTACTTTTGCCATTTTGGATTTGGATTCTGATTTGAAAAGTAACAGATGATATGCTTGCAGCTGAGCATTCACTGGGCATTTTTGTGATTATTAATAAACGATTGCAGTGAAATCTACATCTAAGGTCGGGAACTACTGCACTAATATTGTAGACCTACACAAGTGAAGTTATGGTAGTCTCTCGTGTGGCCAGACTGTTTTTCAAATGCTTACGGTCGGTCATACAGTCTGGGACACGGAAGCTGTTTTGATGATTAAGGGAGAAAGTGGATGTGAAGCCTTCTCCCCACTTTCCTTATATAAATTAAAATCACCAAAGCATATTTAGCTTGCTGTTTTAAGCAGAAATAAAAATAAAATATTTAAAAAAAATTTTTTTTGTTTATCAGATTTCAGGAGGTGTAGTTCCAGACTATAGCATTCAGAGATTGTGGAATAGTTGTCTGGCTATTATAGGTCATAGTCTGGATTTTCGGTGGTGAGGTGGTGACCACCGATCCGGTGGTGAGCTGACCACCGGAGCTGAAATAACGTTGAGCGGTGGTGAGTAAAAACAGAGAGAAGGGCTGGAGCGGTGGCGGTGGTTTTCTCTTCACCGTGGCCCGTGACGTCACGTTGTAGTTCGGTGGTCACCACCGAATATCCAGACTATGTAATGTATGAGCCTTATGCGAGACTAAGGTCACATTCTCACCTAATACGTCGGTAGAATGGGCGGAGAAGTTGGAATTCTTGCATATTTAATTTGCTGCGGTTTGCCTTCACACTGCGCTGTCATCCGCAGCAGGGACCTTTATCAATGTGTTCAATTCATAAACTATAGCCTAGCGGCTAGGCTACACAGTGAAATCTATGGTGTTAAAATTATAACGTCACACGTGCATGTGTCGTGCTGTCGGGGACTGGACCTCTCTCTCACCCTCGCTCTCTCTTTCTCACTATACGCACGCAGCCATGCACTGTTCTTTTGGGCATGGAGGCACAGCGCTGAGCGCATTGAGAACAGACAGCAGCACAAAATGGAGATGAAAGTTCCTACTCCCCAGTCCCCACACAGTGACAGCACTCCATGTTTATGCACAGACAGACAGAATATTCTGTAGGCTACACTGCAGTGTTTTTAATATGTGTTTCCTTAAGCAATTGATAAATGTACTCGTCCTCATTTCGACCAGGGCTTCAGTCTCCAACCTTGTCCCCATATATGGGGGACATGGAGCAACGGACTTGAACTCATGCTTCCTTCATGCCTGAGTGTCCAAGTTGCTCCTTTACACCCTGACAGGGGGGAGTTTCCCTGGTTTGGACGTAGCGCGTGGAAGGAACGCGTTATTCCAACCAGTTCCTTTCCCCTCCATCAGGCCCCCCGGCTGGCCAGGGGGGAGGCAGTTTTAGAGACCAGGATTACTGCATGTTTTTTTGTGAGGGTACTGTACCTACCCTAGGCGGGGACATGGGGAGAACATGCAAACTCCACACCGAAACTAAGGCAGTAATTGTTTCATTCCAGGCACCATCTTTGCGTATGGGCAGACTGGCACAGGGAAGACCTTCACCATGGAGGGTGTGCGGGCAGTGCCAGAGCTCCGAGGGATAATCCCTAACTCCTTTGCTCATGTCTTTGGTCACATTGCCAAGGCTGAGGGTGACACTCGGTAAGAGCAACCAACCACACAAACGATTGTGCCAATGATTTGTTTAACTTTCAGCGCCACCTGGTGGTCACCAGTTTAGTCTTTGGTTGCCAATTCGCCCATTATACATTATTGTAATTATATTATGCATGTAATGTGCATGTCAGCACCTGTACACCAGAGTAGAGGAATTTTCAAAATATGGATAAAAAAAAGAAAAAGAGAATATATAAATAAATATATATATATATATATATATATATATATATATTTTTCCCCCAAGGGAGCATGTCTTGTCGCCCGTGGCATCCGGTCCATAATTGGCAATAAAACGTCTTGTCGTTTGTGGCTCTTAAACTGTTTAATAATCTGTCAATCTTTTTTTTGTTATTATGAGTTAACCAGTATGATTAATCTAAGGCTCTAGACTAGAGTCTACTCTAGAACATAAAAAAAATGAAGGTAAAATAGGTTACCGGTAATGTAAAGTACAACATTATGTTAAATACTCAGTGGACACAAGTTATCATCACAAATAGACACCTTGAAATAGCACATATTAAACAAATATATCTCTTAAATATGCTGTACACTAAACCGATTTATTCGATAACTAACATATTAATTCATTCATTTTGAGTTGGACGGACTAATCCATTGTATTAATGGTGTCAGTAGTCACCCCTTACACAAACCCTGTTTCATTTATTGACTGTACTCCATCTCATCTGATGAGTAGCATGACATGCCACTCTTAGCACCATCAGGCAGCAGAAATAATATGTCACGCACAAAATCTAGTCATGACCTATTATGCTGCTCACAGTTCAACTTTTTAACCCATTCTGTACGGGAACCCCTTTTGGGTGTTCTAACTATTGAAAAATAGCAGATCTACAAGCTCATAGCGCGCCACTACTTTTTGAATAATCGTGAAAATGCGGCACAAATCTTTGAACATATATTCTTAAGACTTTTTTATTTATTTATTCCGACGTCAAGCCTAAATGGGTTAACCACTTAAGCGCCATTTTATATTCGGTCATAAATAGCTGAATGTACAAGCTCACAATGCGTTGAACCAATTTTATATAAAATGTGTTTATGTTCAAAAATGTCTGTGTTCCACATTTAACGACACGCGGCAATAACAGGGACGCCAGATTGAAAGTTCTCCACTGTTATCTACCCCTCTCTCTCTCTCTCTCGCTCTCTCTCGCTGTCTCATTGCCACAGGTTTTTGGTTCGTGTATCATATTTGGAGATCTACAATGAGGAAGTTCGTGATTTGCTGGGGAAGGACCAAATGCAGAGGCTGGAGGTCAGAGGCGGATGCAACACTCCAAGCATTGCTATTTGAGTCACATGTGTTTTTACGTGGGAGTTTGTTGTGGCGGACCGGTGGGCTCGACAGCGCCGCAGTGTTGTGTAGGAGTTTGTTGCGGTGGGCTTGACAGCGCCGCAAGTTTTGTGTAGGAGTTTGTTGTGTGACGGTGGCCCAATTTGTGTGTCGTAGGTGAAAGAGAGACCCGACGTTGGCGTGTACATCAAAGACCTTTCGGGTTATGTCGTCAACAACGCTGACGACATGGACCGGATCATGACACTGGGGCACAAAAACCGTAAGCACTCAAGTCTCAGACCACAGATAATTTAATAATCCATTATTCAAGAAGTTTAATTGAACGTAAATGTATCATTTGTATAAATATCCACTTTTGTAGACTGAATGAACCAAAAGGACCCATTTTTACACAATCCTGTGTTCATAGATAGTGGAATAAATGATTTCCACACTCCACGTGCACATTTTGATTCCATGGGTATAGTTTGAAGCGCTCTGAGTCTGTGTGCCATAGACTTTGCACTTTCCGCTCAATTCTCACTGAATTGTTGTTGGCAAGACTCGGCATGCATTGCACGGCTCAACTTTGTGGGATTAATCTGATCCCAGGTCAGTTTAAATCTGATCCCACGTCAGTGTAATCATCGTAGAACTGTGCAATGCTTTTCTCTAGCGATCAATGCTGAGCACAGGGGTCCTCTCGGACAAACAGACCCGAGGGCCAAGATAATAGAATGGGAAGGGAACCGATATAATTTTTTGTAATTGTTTCATATAATCGAAAATTGTTAATTTTTTTATTAACTGTTGTACCCCTATCCTATACTATGTATGATGACCTTTCAGAGCTAGTGTGTGGTTAAATGTCTATGTTTTAGGGTCGGTTGGTGCCACCAATATGAATGAGCACAGTTCCCGCTCGCACGCTATCTTCACCATCACCATCGAGTGCAGCGAGAAAGGCGTGGATGGAAACCAACACGTTCGCATGGGCAAACTACATCTGGTTGATCTCGCGGTGAGTTTTTGTAACCCACTATTCGACGTTTTCTCAAGAGTATTTTCTAGGAACAGTGTGGTCATGATGCTCATGCAGGTGAACACGTCGTTGGGAAAACTCAGGTCACCCCCAACCCCTTTTACTTGGCACCTTCCCGTTTTCATTCAAAACTAAATATCTTTGCTCGATCAATTAAGCTCAGAGCATTCCGACACGTAAGCTTATAGATCAGCTGTTTTTGTCAAATATTTGCTCCACAATGACTATATGTATGCTAAGATTGATGAACTCCATTGGATCTATTGGGAAACATTTCCCCCCCTCCCTTCTTTTTGAGTGATTCAACCACTCCTATAGACAGCTATGTGTGTGTGTGTGTGTGTGTGTGTGTGTCCCTCCCTGTGTCCCTGTGTCCGAGCACGACAATAGCATTTGTTCACCACCAAGTGTCACTGTTGCACAGCCTAAAGCAGAGACACACACACACACACAGGCCAGGGGGGAGGGCTTTGTACAGTAGAGCACAGCACAGCACGGCACGGCACAAGTGCAGGTACAGCACCAGCCACTCACTTCAGACGGGTCTGACTTTACATTTCCTGAAAAGTCACAGTAGGTTTCCACCCCGACGACAGCGACGATGATAAGCATCAGGTGTGTGTGTGGTCACACAGACGCAGAGAACCGTCACGTTATCAGGGCTGTTCCATCTCACCCACCACCCCCACCCCCACCCCCACCCTCACCCCCTCCCTCCCCCAGGGTTCCGAGAGGCAGGGGAAAACGGGCGCCACGGGACAGCGTCTGAAGGAGGCCACCAAGATCAACCTGTCCCTGTCCACCCTGGGGAACGTCATCTCTGCCCTGGTGGACGGCAAGAGCACACACGTCCCCTACAGGAACTCCAAGCTCACCCGCCTGCTGCAGGACTCGCTGGGGGGAAACTCCAAGACCATGATGGTACACACACACACACACACACACACACACACACACACACACACAGCTGATTGATTGATTGATTGATTTGTCCATTTTATTTGGTGACGTAAAGAGCACAAAAGAACTTTCCGACATACAGTTAATTAGTGTGGTTGCCAATGGGCAACCATACTATTGTTTTTCTGCCCTTTTATTTATTTTCTTCTTTATTATTATTATAGATAAACTTTATTTTGTCGTGTTATACCTCTTGGCCAGTTCCCACTTGTAAAAGAGACTCAGTCTCAATGTGATTTTACTGGTTAAATAAAGGTTAAAAAAAATAAAAATAAAATACCTCCCACAGTTTTTGTCGCACGCACTCGAGCCATATGTCAAAACGACGGGAATCGTGTGCGTGTATTTTGCTAAGACATTTGTTGGATAGTTTAATTGATATGAATTAATTAGTGCATTAAATTTCCCCGTAGACATGAATGGGAAAATGCAAAAACTCACTTTCAAGTATTTTTTCCTCTGAGACCGTAAGGGCTATACTTACAAGACTTGGAGGAGAGATTCATAATAATTACTAAAATTAATCACCTTAGAAGTATACCGGTCGGCCTCATGGTGGCGCTATAACAGCCAACTTTACGTTTTGGGGTATAACTCTTGAACCGTAGGTCGTAAAATCAAATCCCTGGATTCCTTGGGTCATGACGCATCTCCCCATATAGGCCACGCCCATTTGCGTCTAGATAGATTTCCCGCCATTTTGAATTATGTTCAAAACACACCTTTTGCTGCTCCTCCTACAGATTTTGTCCAAATCTCACAAAAACCGGTACACATGATCTCCGGACCTATCCGATTAAAACAGCACAGTCAGAATTTAGATCTTCTGTATCGTTCGGCCGTAATCGACTTCCGAATTTAGTGGGAGGGGCCTATTTTACAAAAAATGCCACAATTCACGCACGGAATGTCCGATCCATCCCAAATCTGAATCACATGTCGAGGGTGGCTTAATCAACACAGAGCCAAAAGCAATTCCATTTTCGACAGGTGCAATGTAGGCAACCACACTTTGCAATTTCCCAGAATTGCCTCTTTCTAGTTGTACTGTATATAGTATCATCACCCAAGGATGACAAAAAAGCCCAAAAAGGGCACAATTCCTTTGTGGTCCATCAACAATTCATCAATTATTTTATGGAAATGACAGAATAGCACCATAACCTTTTGTATTGAAAACAAAAGGTTAAAAAAAATGTCCACCACTGTATTGTCTTTTTTGATTTAAACTGCTTACTTTTTGTCTCCACCAGGCCGAAGGCATGTGGGGAGAGTATGTTTTGCACTTCGTCCGTCCGCGTGTCCGTCCGTGTGTGTGTCCGTGTGTCCGTGAACAGCTAATCTCGGCCACCGTTAACCCGGTCGATGCCAAATTTTGCACACACACTCCCTGGATGCCAACGATGAACCTCTGCCCCAAACTTTCCAGAACGGCCTGTTATAGCGCCACCAGGAGGCCGCTTTGTGCAAAACAAGTTTTTTCACAGTACACCTACAGATTTTGTCCAAACATCACGCAAATTAGTACACAGTCTCTCTAGAGCCATTCAACGAAACGGGTCTTTCAGATTTCTCAGACTCCATCCTGATTGGTTAAGATTGGCTTCCAAAGTTCACAGGAGTGCTCAGTTTCAAACAAAATGCTGCAAATCATGAACACATCGCGTGATTTCCGTGAAATTGTGCACGCACATTCCCACTAGGCCGAGGACGAAATGCCACATGAACAATTTCAACTCAGCCTCAAGGTGGCGCTATAACTGGCCGAAAAGTGTTTTTACCTCTAACTGCACGGATCTGTGGATAACCTGGTGGAGACCTGTGCCCAGAAGGGCACTTTTTCTAGTTTTATTTATTTTTTATTTCAAGATAATTTTTTCCTCTAATGGCATTGATTTTTTAAATGTTTACAAAACGTTTTGAAACAAAGTAAGGACTCCATGGAAGATAACTTAAACCCCATCACACACCGTCTGCGAACGCCGTGCGTCAAAACAGCCGCCTCCGTCATTTTCAATGAACCTATCCCACACCTGGCGGCGTCCGACGCGCGTTCACGCCTCGCCTGACGCTCCGATACGCCACCGTTCTATTTTTCCAGGCGTTGCCGCGTCGCTGCGCACCTGGTGTATGTGTTGGGCTTTACTTCTAATTAACGAGTACGGGTCCCCCCCCCCTCTGCAGTGTGCAAACATCGGGCCGGCAGACTACAACTACGACGAGACCATCAGCACGCTGCGCTACGCCAACCGCGCCAAGAACATCAAGAACAAAGCCCGGATCAACGAGGACCCCAAGGACGCCCTGCTGCGACAGTTCCAGAAGGAGATCGAGGAGCTGAAGAAGAAGCTACAGGAAGGTACAGTTCTCGTTTTGATATTTTGTATTGCTTTTTAAATTTTGTCACATACAGTTACTTACTTTACAAACCTTTACAAAAGACATACTTTAACAAACTGACAGGGCAGACAAAACAAAAAAACAGGGTTCCTTCAGTTCATCTCTCTCTCATTAGCAGGCAACAGTGCAGCAGTGCACCCTCTCTCTCTGTTTCTGGCACAACAGCGCCCCTACTGGTACTAATAGTCATACTGGTGCTCATGAACCGACACATAGGTGAATGAACCAACACATAGGTGAACACGGACATTGCTGTTCCTTGCAGTGGTTGCGACACTCGACAAGCAAAAAGGAAAGCAAACCAAGACAGCCACAGTATTGCACATGCCTACAGCCCATTCACTTGTAGACATAGAGTTTTTTTTCCCCCATTTGTTTTCTCCTATCCTTGGTCTGTTCAATCAATGGGCCTTTTAGAAGGATCGGAGAAATTTCAGCAGGAAAATAATCTGATAATGGGGCCCACATTCCAATTCTACATTCACCACTCCCATAGTGAATCTGTCGATACACTGATGAATACATGATTACAGTATTTACCACCCCACTAAGGAAATGTACACATTTTGTACAGAATACAGATGTGTGTATACTGTAGAATAGATAGTGGCGTGGCCCATCTAGGAACTGGAAGGTTTCGGAATTCGATTCCCAGCTCTTCCTGGCTTTATTTCAAAGATTCTGTGAACAAGTCACTGAACCCCGGCCTAAATGCTCCCGATGAGCAGGTTGGCCTTTCATAGCGCGTGTGTGTGTGTCCGTGTGTGTGCGTGTGCGTGTGCGTGTGTGAGAAATGCAGAGCATTCACACACACACACACAGACACACACAGACACACACACACACACACACATAAGTAATGCGGTGCTCTCATAGGTGAGGAGATCTCGGGCTCTGAAGCCAGTGGATCAGAGGAGATGGACGAAGGAGACGACGAAGGTGGCGTGGAGGGAGAAGGACGCAGGAGACGAAGAGGTGAGGAGGACACACCTTTTCTCACAGGAACAGCTGTTCGTCGGAAAGGAGGGAGGGATGGATGGGGCAGATACACGTTTAACCACATGACCCCCCTTTTATGGGCGTGTAGTACCCTAGTCAAAAACTCCTATAGGATTCTGATAGAAAAATTCTACTAAAAATCCTATTGTTTTTTTTTTCCTCTCATAGGATTATTGTCAGAATAGGATTTATTTTTATAGGATTATTTCTTAATTCAACCCTGGTTTAACCCATTCTGAACGGGAACCCATTTTGGTGTTGGCATCATGTTATGCTTTAGCTATTGAAAAAGGTGGTCGCGCAAAGGGACTAGGTTGTGCAAAGGTCCTCAAAGCCAACAGCAGCGACCATAAGCTAGGTTTCATCTGGTAGGCCGTGCTGCGACCCAAGAAAAAGTGCCTGGAAAATGATTTTCGTTCCCACGTTTGGCAGTACTATTTCAATGCATTTTTGCATAGACAATAGCCTTCTGGACTTTGGGTTAAAAGTTCTCCGCATAATATCCTGCAGTATTTTGTCACAAGCCAGTACTGTGTATGTAAGTGTATAACTAAAAAATACAGAAAGGGGGGGGGGATCCAAACATTTTGCATAAATGCATTTCATTTAAATGGATTGTAGGCATAGTGGCAACACTACATTTACATTGTAAATCCTCTATTGGCACTGTACATGCTTCAGCATAATATGTGTACTTCACAAAAAAAACATATGCCAGTTCTGTTTGGCAGCAGACACAGTGTTCAACCGGTATGTCTCTGCCTGCAATGGAACACTTTAATCGTGAAACAAGTTCTGTCGGCCCTTGTCTTTTTAGACTGTTGGTAGTGTTGTACATGATGCTATATGAGGTGCTTTTAATGTGTGCCCCAGTGTCTCCTCCCCAAAACAAATCAATGTTACCCCCCACACCAGTATTGTTGGTAACTTCCCATAGAATCCCTTAGAGAAGTTGTGGTTGAGCTAGGCTAGCGTCTAGACTGTGTTGCAAGAAGCACAATGTCCTAATCTATTCAGTAGTGAACTGACGACTTGGTTTACCTCGGTTGACTCTGTTGTTGTGTCTGATGGAGGAGGTAGCCTTGTCTTAACAGTTTATCTGCTGTTAATGTATCAACAAAAAAAAAGCATTTCAGAGATGTTGCGCTTGCAGGGCAATGAAAACACCAGCTGGGGGAAATCACGGGCCAACCGCCTTTTCAGTTTATCCTGCCTGCAAAATAAAATGACAGAGAAAGCCTTACTGTCGCCATCCAGACAAATTAAGCCATTGGCTACGTTTACATGAGCAGTTAAATCCCCTTTTCATTCCGAATAGAATTTCAATCCTATTAAACGTTGTTATGTAAACACCTACAAAAACGTACATCCGAATGAAAACGCTCGATGCGATCTAAAAACCATTCCGATGTCACTGGCCGGATTACTCCGATGTTCAATGCGATTGAAAGAAAATTGGACTCATGTATACACTAATTTGGTTGTAAGTTCATTCTGGTCTTTCTGAGCATGCTCCAAGGCGCTCATATCCAAGGCGCGCCGAGGAGTTTGCACATAGAGCGCGTTATTACGTTCCTTTTTTCAGATCCGAAATCCACAAAAAAACGTGGAGCAGCAGCAGATGACGATAACCCTGATCTGTGTGTATGTGTGTGTGTGTGTGTGTGTGTGTGTGTGTGTTCAACGGTCTCTCTCTCTCTCTCTCTCTCTCTCTCAAAAATAACGAGCGACCCGATACAATAATAATCAGTGTTGCGTGCCCTGGCCGTGCTGTAGATAATAAAGTACAAATAAAAACGAGATGATCACCTTCCCAGCGGAGAAGCGGAGCCGCAGCGGCAGTGTTGTACCCGAACGCGTTCAAAGAACGATCGTTCACGAACTCGTTCACATTTAGGGTGAACGTGAACTGAACGTACTGTATTTCTGTTTGATGAACGTCATTGTGAACGCGTTCATTTCTGGCGTGTGTGAACGTCACTTTTTCACGTTCAACTTTCGTTCAAGAGTGAGTGTTTCAATAGAGTCTTCCAGGCGAAATCCCCGGCACTAAAACACACCCTAAACAGGCCTTAATATTTAGCTGAAAACCCACCAATAAGTCCCTATCCGACACAAATTAACTAATCTTTCTCAGCTGTCACTGGAGCGCGCATGTAGCTACTGCATGATGATCATGCACGCTGACAGACAGCAGCAGACACTGTCCCAACTCCTAACAAACACTGAGGGAACTTGTTGTTTGATTAAACATAATGTGCCACGAAAAATAGCTTCCAATAGCTTAGTTGGTTATTGAATGAATCGCAGTGATGCCTGATTTATTCTTCGCCGTACAATGTGTTCCGTGCTGAAAATAGCTGATATACAAGCTCACAACGCGTCGCGTCCGGACACGTTGTGAGCTTGTAGATCAGCCACCCCCAGCATGCGGAGATGCAGGCTCTGAGAACATTCAGAAACTTTTGCCTTCACAATAAAAGTATGTGCCCATTCGGTGGCATTTCACATTGCAAAAGAGCAATTTTTGTAAAATGTAAAAAATATATAAAAATTAAAGCAAAAAAAGAACGAAAAATAACTATAATAGTTCATTTTTCAAACGATGAACTTTAGTTCAAAATTTTGGATGATGAACTATGAACGGAACTAGTTCATTTAAAAAAAATTGAACTGTGAACTGAACTAGTTCCTAAAAAAAAAGAACTTTCCCAACACTGCCTGTAGGCCTCACCACCACCTCACACACTAATAATGTCTGAGCCATGTCAGATTCCTGGGAGCAGATTTTGGAGAGCACCCTTCTGATTTCCCGTGTTTTGATTGATGACACACAGTTTTGTTTATTCAGGATTTCAGGGCATTCGTATACACAAAAATATGCAGATTAGTGTGCACGTATCAAATACATTGGGAGACATTAGATTTGATTAATCACTTAAACCTTCTAGGACAAAGGATATTCAACTAGATTAGCCTGGGGGCCACAACTGTAGAATTATTGTGTGTGTGTGTGTGTGTGTGTGTGTGGGGGGGGGTCAAAACACGAAGATTTATATAATACATTTGTGCACAGTAATGAGCAGGATAATATGTCTATACAGGTACTGTATATGCTGCCTTGGAATAGATGTAGACCTGTTTGACAGTGCATAAACGTAATTGCCTTGACATTAACAACCGTCAATGCCAGTTGAATACCACTGTTCTAGACCTAGTAAACATTATGTTATAGTTTAGCTATTGAAAAATAGCAGATCTACAAGCTCATAGCGTGCCACGTTGTGAGCTTGTAGATCAGCCACCCCCAGCATGCGGAGATGCAGGCTCTGAGAACATTCAGAAACTTTTGCCTTCACAATAAAAGTATGTGCCCATTCGGTGGCATTTCACATTGCAAAAGAGCAATTTTTGTAAAATGTAAAAAATATATAAAAATTAAAGCAAAAAAAGAACGAAAAAGAACTATAATAGTTCATTTTTCAAACGATGAACTTTAGTTCAAAATTTTGGATGATGAACTATGAACGGAACTAGTTCATTTTTAAAATTTTGAACTGTGAACTGAACTAGTTCCTAAAAAAAAAGAACTTTCCCAACACTGCGCAGCGGGTGGGGAAAAAAAGACGGTAAACATATTTGCCCGTCCCTATCCAACCAGCAGCCTCAAAGCTACTGCGGAATGAAATGATGGGATTTCAAAGTATCGTCTTTCGTCTGTAATATGTTTGTATTGTTGAGACAGTCACAATGAATGAACTGCCTATATTTTATGTGTCCAACAGATGGCGTAGTTTCACGTGAATTAACATGTATCATGTCTTCTATCACTCATTCGGAATGACCATTTCCCATGTAAACTCGCGGCAAAAAACATTACATCGGATGTATTTTATTCTGAAGTATTTATTCGGAATGATCACCCTTCATGTAAACGTAGCCACTGTTTGACTCGGGATCTGCACGTTTCCCACCTTGTCTCAGTAAAATCCTGGACGACGTCCTTCTGTACTAATAAAACATGCATATAGCATCGTTTGAATTCGTCTTTACGCACTTTTTGTCTTTGTTTTAGTTTATTTTGCTCTTCCTTGCAGCTCGATGTAGTAGGTCGCCATTGCTGTTGTTATTATGGGGAGTGGGAATGAAGCTGCGACCCGATTGGTCCATGTGACCAAAACCACACCACTCCTCTTGCAGAGATTAGTACGCTTAGTAAGAAATAGTCCCGGTTTTGACCACCGAGTATAAAAATACTGCAGGATGGCACGTGGAGAACGTTCTTATTTTGACTTTCTAGCTATAGATCTCTTTTATGGAGCAAAAAGTATGTATAGTGCCACTCGTGTGGGAGCGAAAGTAAACAAAAACGTTGCTTGGGGTAAGGCCTAAAGAAGCAAAGATTTGAGTTAAAAACATTCGCTCTGAAAGAATATATATTCAAAGATTTGCACTACATTTTCATGATTTTTCAAAAAATTGCAGACCTACAAGCTCGTAGCGCGCCTATGAGCTTGTAGGTCTGCTATTTTTCAATAGCTAAATTATAACCTAATGTTTAAAACGCCAAAAGGGGTCCCGCCCAAGGCCCAAAATGGGTTAAAGCAAAGAAGGCTTTGTATTCTGCATCCCGGTCAAAGGAGCACTTCACCCCACAAAGACTTTCTTTCTATCAATAATCAAACTCACGAATGATGCCTTGAATTCATGGAGAATTGTAATTTTCCTTTCAAGTCTCCACAGTCGTTGCTGTTTTTCCCCCAGTGAAGGGTTGTGTTGTGACTCTAAAGATTAAACTGATATGATCTCTAATGAGCTAATTAGAGCCCGCCCCAATCTTGTTATGACTCAGCAACCTTTACTCCAGATAATTATCACTAACACGTCTGAAGCGGAGTTTATTGGAAGACGCACCGCGGCCCACGGTCAGGAGTTCCCCTGCTACCCATAATCCTTTGATTGCTAGCTACATGGAAAATATTAAGTTAATAGGAAAATATGTACACCAACATGGTGTACTATTTGGTGTTATTTATGTGACGATAGTGTCTTAAAATAATTGTGAATCATCGCGGTTCATCTCCGGGTCAGTAAAGGTCAAACCATTCAACCTATGTATGTATGTAAGTTATTGTACATTTATAATTGCTGGAGCGTTTGTTCCATACTTCGAGGGGCGCTAGACCCTCATACGCTCAGCTTTGTGTGTTTGTGTGTGCCCCATAACGAGGATGTAATTGGCTGAGCACCCCATGGCGATGATTTGATTGGCTGAGCCATGTACGTATTGAGGATAATTGATTAGCCGTAATTGGACTTGAGGATAAAAAGTGAGGACAGAGGACTCCAATTGTGATTGGCCACTGATAGCAGTGAGGGCACCGATTGTGATTGGCCCGGAATGTGATGATATAGGATGACATATTTCACAGAGGATTAACCCATTCTGACCTGAGATCAGATTCATACGAGGTTTCCACTGGACACACACTGGTCTAATTAACGCTAACCAGAGGCACAGCATCAACTCTCCATTGCATGACGTTCTCGGGTGTCGCGCTGGGCCTTCTAATCTCGCCTTGTATGATGCTGTGTGCGATTTGATGGGCTTCATTCTATGCACATACTGTACATGTCCCCCGTCTGCATCATGTTGCATTTGTCACACGTTTTAGGCCTCGCTCACACCTTCGCATCTAGCATACAACATTGTTGGATGCTAGACGTAAACAAAGGGGTTTGTTTACATCTTGCCCCCAATGCATTTCCAATGGAGGTCACATGGTTTGACACAACATTTTTGTTGTACGGCTTTCGGCTGTGTTTTTCGACTGCCCCCCTCCCCCTCATACAACAAAAATGTTGTGTCAAACCATGTGACTCCCATTGGAAATGAATTGCGAGCTTGCGTCAGTAAACAAGTCTCAGCTATACATATATCAGTCTGTTGTAAAGGTGTGAGTCAGGCCTTAGCCTTTTCACGTGTCCCCTCATGCACCTCATGTCTTGTTGCTCTACCTGTCTGTTTGTCTTTATTTTTACTTAATTACCATCTGCCTTTTTTTTCTTCCCATGATCATTTTGGTAGAGACAGTAAGACTTTTCAGGTCATTCTGTAATGTGTTACACCTTGTCTCTCTCTTTCTCTCTCTTTCTGTCTTTCTCTGGGTACAAAATGCTGCCTGTCTTGACTTGCCATACTCTCTTTATTCCAGAAGAAAGAGGTTGGTGCTCCTGACTGTAATGTACTGTAGAGTAGACATGACAATTATACACTTCTCCTACCCAACGTATCACCCTTAAAGACCAACTGAAATGACAGTGCACACTATTAAAGCATAGGCATGATTTGCAAAATAAGAATCCTGTTATTTTTTTCTCCTCCAAAAATCCATTCTTAATTTCCTTAACAAAAACATAATGTGTGATTACATCGGCAGGCCAGGTACTAATTTCAATCAATTAAATGATGACTGCCACCTGTCAATCCCATAGTGTAGCTCAATGGCCAATCCCTCTTCCACACAGAGCTGATGCTGACACTAGGGCATTAAGCAACTAGTCGACTAGTTTACTACTACTAGTAAATCCACTAGTCGACCTTGTTGGTACTAGTTGACGAGTTGATGAGAAAAAAAACATAATAGGTAGTTCAACAACTTGTCGACTAGGCAACTAGTCAACTAGTAAAAATGACTAGAAGTGAGGGCGGTGGCACTTAAATCTCAACAAAGATTGTGACAAATGTTCTCGTTTTGAATTTAAACGGTACAATAGAATTTGTTTCTGATAACATTTGAGGTGAAATAGGTGGGGCGGTAACAGACGTGATTCAGCACTGTGTACAACACAGGTGCGCAGAGTTTAGAACCCCATAGTTCGAGTGGACAACTGTACGCTGTGTATGGAGGTTGGAAACCTGAGCTCAAGCATTGCTGTGATTGGCTGAGACACAACCCAGCCCCCACCACTTCTCTTGTCAAGTTATGTCATGACATCGATATAAAAAGCCATTTCAGCTGGTCTTTAACCACTTGAACACTTGTTTACCTATTCCGTGGTGAACATTTGGTGAAAATGGACAATCTAAAAGCTCACAACAATGTCATGCATGACACATTGTGAACTTATAGATAGATAGAAGATATTAACTATAGAGTGAAAACAGGATGGACTCTATTACAGAGCTTGTAAGAGATTGTAAGAGGTTAATCTAACTCTGCCTAATTGATGCTTCGTTGCATGATGGCATCGCTTGCCAAAAACACCATCATGCAAATGAGCTTAGAGTCTACAGAGGCCAACAGACAGGCCTCTTCTAATCATTGTTTACTGTCTTTCTGTCCTATGAATGTCTTCCATCGTCTTCATTATTCCATCATTGTGATCCTACATGGAATTAATGGATTTCTGGAAAATCCTTTTTTCTTTTAACTTTTTTTTTTAACCTCTTGCAATGTATTTAAAGGGAGAATTCCCTGCTAGAAGGCTTTCTTACCTTTATTTGTAGTCGTTACGTCCCCACCAAAGAGGTCCAGGTGTTATTTTGTGCAAAAGTGCATTATTTCCCCTACGATATAGACCTCAATGGGGGTTGGGTTTGTGTGTTAATTCGCTTATTTGAATATTTCCATCGAAATAAGTAGTAAAGTGTGCCGCTTAGGATACTATTTTACTACTACTAGATTTTTGAGCGATGGAAATAAGCAAATTAGCAAAACACCCCATAGCCCTATTCAATTCAATGCAATTCAATTCAATTCATTTAGGGCTTATGGTAGGGGAAATAGCCAATAATGAGCTTTTGCACAAAATAACACCTGGACCTCTTTGGTGGGGACGTAACGACTACAAATAAAGGTAAGAAAGCCTTCTAGCATGGAATTCTCCTTTAAGTTTCACACTAATAAGTTTCACACTAATTAGTGAGTTAAGTTAGTACACATTAGATTGAACATTTTATCACTTCAGCCCTATATATCCCCGAATAGTGGAAATTTCCAATTTCAGCACTGTGTACAACATATGAGCGCAGAGTTTAGACCCCATAGTTCGCGCTTGTAGATCTTTTTAAACTGAGATTTCACACTCCCAAAATAGGGATCGTCAGGATTAATGTGGTTAACAAAATCAGTAGTCTCGCGAGCCGGACTGTTTTCAGACGCTTCCGTCATACAGTCTGGAGCACGGAATCTTTGAAAATGATATGCGGATGTGATGCCTCCTTCCGGCATCCGTTTCGTCTTTACAGTCATCTAATCTCATAGAGCTTGCTGCTTATCAGAAATTGAAATTCTAAAATAAAATGTAAATATATTTTGGTGAACGGAACAGATGAGCTGCTTGTCTTGTATTTCTGGAGATGTAGTTCCAGATTGTGGAATAGTTGTCTGGCTATACGCAAGATTAACATTCCTATGTATACATGTAATACTACATTGTCTGAATTTAACCACTTTAGATCTACAGTGCAAGCTGAGCTTTTGTAGGTTATATTTGTGAAGATATTTGTGAAAACGGAAGGGGGCCTATAGCATAGAACCCTTTTGGACTCCGGTATAAAGTATATAGAGTTTAAGTGATTAAAATGTACAAACGCTGCAGGGCTCGTCCCAGTGAGCCACATTTCACTCACCCATACCTGCTTAGAAACTGGCTATAGATTGAGGGTGAAATTAAAAGGAGGCCTGCAGTGACATATCGAATGTCTTGCTCTCCGAAGGCAAGAAGAAGGTCTCCGCGGACAAGATGGTGGAGATGCAGGCAAAGATCGAGGAGGAGAGGAAAGTGCTGGAGGCCAAGCTGGACATGGAGGAAGAGGAAAGGAACAAGGCCCGAGCCGAGCTGGAGAAGAGAGAGAAAGACCTGCTCAAAGCCCAGTGAGAAACGTCATGTTCACGTCACTACAGCTCATGTTCACATCACTACAACTCATGTTCACATCACTACAACTCATGTTCACGTCACTACAGCTCATGTTCACGTCACTACAAGTCATGTTCACATCACTACAACTCATGTTCACATCACTACAACTCATGTTCACAACTTCACATCACTACAGCTCATGTTCACGTCACTACAAGTCATGTTCACGTCACTACAGCTCATGTTCACATCACTACAACTCATGTTCACATCACTACAACTCATGTTCACATCACTACAACTCATGTTCACATCACTACAAGTCATGTTCACATCACTACAACTCATGTTCACATCACTACAACTCATGTTCACATCACTACAACTCATGTTCACATCACTACAACTCATGTTCACATCACTACAACTCATGTTCACAACTTCACATCACTACAACTCATGTTCACATCACTACAACTCATGTTCACAACTTCACATCACTACAACTCATGTTCACATCACTACAACTCATGTTCACAACTTCACATCACTACAACTCATGTTCACAAATTCACATCACTACAACTCATGTTCACATCACTACAACTCATGTTCACAACTTCACATCACTACAACTCATGTTCACATCACTACAACTCATGTTCACATCACTACAACTCATGTTCACATCACTACAAATCCTGTTCAAGTCAGTCACTACAATTCAAGGAATAATTTCCCAAACAGTGGGTCGCAAGTCGCGACCCATTTGTGGGTCATTGACCATTTTTTATGGGTCATGATTCCCAAAATTCCCATTTTCTTTTATTATATTTAAACATATATGTAAAAACAATATTTTTAAATATGATTTAAAAATAATATTTTCTTTAATAAATGTGTGTTTTTTTTTAAACAAACAAACAAACCTATGAAATTCCAAGAATAAAAAATATTATGATTATTAAGAAATTAGTGAAAATGGACGATCTACAAGCAACGCATTGTGAGCTTGCAGATCTGCTATTTTCACTAGTTTGGGTCCCCGACAAACGTCTTATCTCTCTTTGGGGTCTCTCAACCTAAAAAGTTTGGGAACCACTACACTGACTGACTGACTGACTGACTGTCTCTCAGACAGGAGCACCACCTCCTGTTGGAGAAGCTGTCGGCTCTGGAGAAGAAGGTGATCGTGGGAGGTGTGGACCTCCTGGCCAAGGCCGAGGAGCAGGAGAAGCTCCTGCAGGAGTCCAACAGTGAGCTGGAGGAGCGGCGCAGGAGGGCCGAGCAGCTCCGCATCGAACTGGAGGAGAAAGAGGTGAGAGTGTTGTTTTCATCGACTAAAACTAAGACGAAAAATGTTCGTCGACTACCTTTTTTCACTGACTAAAACGAAATAAAAACGAATCTATGATGACTAAAACTAAGACTAAATATACTGACAATTTCGTCAACAAATAAAAACTAGACTAAAATGTTAGGAAGGGACTAGTGGACAAGAGATCCAGTTTTATGCTGGGTTGCATGCTGAAAATAGCAGATATACAATCTCACAACGCGTCGCACTGTGAGATTGTAGTTCTTCTATTTTCGGCATGCAACCAAAGTGTAAAATATGTCATTACAACAACATCAAGGCCTGTCAAAACACATTTTAGTCGACTAAATCAACTGTAGATTTTGTCGACTAAAATCGTATGACATTTAGTCGACTAAAACTAGACTAAACACTAGAACATTCCAGGTGACTAAAATGTGACTAAAACTAAGTGAAAACTATTCAAGACTAAAACTAAAATAGAAATGTGCTGCCAAAAACAATACTGGGGTCTACCCTGTGTGTCTGGGCTTTACAAAAGCCTGAAGTCCTGACGTCACTGTCAGTAGAGGGCGCCAGTCCACAGGTTTGTGTACTTTTTATTTGCATTGAAATCCCCATAGGGGGATTTTTTAGATCTCTTCATATAAGAACTGTGTTTGAAAAATAAACCGATCATCCCGGCCTTTTCACTCATATGGATATGAAGCATCGACTGAAGGTGGAAATGTACAAATAGAGTAACACAATAAGCGCTAGAAACAAGTCATACAACCCAGAGACTACATTTCCGGGTAGGCTGGGTGGCTGCAGCTGCCCGCCGCACAACATAAACATGTTAATTAAGTTTTTTTCTTTTTTATATATATATATACTGTATATATTTTATGTTTTGTGGTTAGTACGAGTCGAGTCACCGACAGCTGAGCTTACGTCAACGAGAAATCTCAGGAACGCAATGTGTTGACTGCTGGGCGTGACGTATATTAGCAGTGACATTGCTTTGATATGTAGTTTCAAGGCTTTTGCGGCCAAATTAATTCAATTTTCTCCAGAAACTGGCTGTATCAAATATGAATGAACATCATTAACGACGCACAGCCACCCCCCTGACAGAAAGGCCGGGGTGGTCAGTTTATTTTTCGCCCCGCGTCCGAAACGGTTGAGAAATGACAGAGTTACCGTGTGGCGGTCCCTGTACTGTACTGTACTGTACTGGCACACCCGAAATCATCATATACTGTATACAGTTAATATGTGCATGTGTAAATGAGAAAAAGAGGTTGCGCATCAGCAATGGTTTTCAGTGGAGTGCCCAAAATCCAGTATACATAAAAAAACAGGAATTTAAGAAATTCCAAAAAGGTAGCACATCCAAAAATTAAACAAGCGCTGGACAAAGTACTCACATTTCCATTTCTTTATGGGCACACACCAAAAAGGAACGCTTACGTGTTTCGGCTATGCAGCCTTCATCAGAACATATGTGCATGTGTGTTTGTGTGTGTGTTAGGTTGCGCATTTTCATCAAATGATATAGAGAGATGGTAGGGTAGTGCCCAAGCCCTGTTGTACCATGCAGCCTATATTTCATGAGCTGTGGTGGCTTGTTCTCCCTACACTCTCTCAATTAGGGATTTTCCCAGAGGTTAATTTCACTGATGTGTACAACCTTTATTCAAATAGTTTCAAATGTATTCATTAAAAAACTGAGCACGTGCTTTTTTATTTTTATAAGGCCAAACCTCATTTGAAAGAATATATTCAGAGTATATCACAGCCTTTTAAAATCTTTATAATTTTACACAGCTGTGCTACCAAACTAATTACATCACAGTCTGTCGGGCACAAATCTGGGTCAAATCAATTAAGCAGCAGGGGCTGCCTATAGACCGATTCCGTAGCGGGGTCTCATGGTCGCAGCCTACGTATTTCCTGTAGGCGGAGACGACACATCTGTGGTTTCCCCGCACCAAGCTTCCACTACAGTGAATGGAAAAGTGACTGACGTTAGTCTGCTTCAAACGTTACTCTTTTACCTGCTTTTTACTAACACTAACATTACAAAGATGCCCAGAACATCGGGATGAACCTGTGTAGTTTATGGCTGCCCCAACAGTAGTGGCAACATAAAAAAAAAACTGAAAAAAAAAAACGGAATGTCAAAATATCTACCGCGGCGGCTGAGACCAGAGCCATTGAGTAATGGTTGAGAAAAAGCAGTGAAAGGTCCTGAAAGATACATAACATCAGTCTTCCCCAATACCCACTCTTTCTTTTTTAGGAACACAAGGCTGCTGTACTTTATACCTCATACTAAGCATTAAAGTATGAGGTATAAACACACCACTTCCTTCCCAAAGCATAGTAGCCACAATGGTTTCCTCTTCCGAAGTTGCACATACGCGGTGTTTAAAGAGAAGCTTGTCATGTCACTTTATAGCTGTATATACTATATATACTAGCACTGACTGAGTCATCATATAATCATGCATAACAACGACTTATAACGAGGTGTGTAAAGTATTATAGGTGCTGGCCATTATCCATTATGAGCTCAGAAGAACAGCACATTATTTATAACTACCAGGTAACACTTTACTTACTCTAAAGGTTGGGTCTATAATGCATTACTTTCACATTTATACTTCGTAACAGGCGTTTTCAACCGTCTGCAGAGATGTTTCGGAAACTTTTTTTTCAGCTTCAGTTTAAAAGTGCTTCATTTATAAAAACGTGTCTCACACACAACAAACCAAATGTAGTCTCGTTGTTACATCTGGCTTGAACAAAAGCCAAATGTAGTATTTGAGATTTGACAGTGCAGCGCAGAAACATCATTGCTGAATACATGCATGCACGCACGTGCACTTGCGCGCGCACACTCACACTCACACACACACACACACACACACACACACACACACACACACACACACTCACACACCTGCCCTCTGAGAGTCTGGAGTCTAATTTCTCTCCAAAAGCCCTTGAATATGATGGGATATAATTAAAGATGACTGTGATTATGATAAGCTCAAATGACGAGCAATTTTTTTCCCCGTATCTTTGATTTGCAGGACATTGTTGACAAATCAGTTGAAAACCCCTGGTTTAAGTGGTTTAACCCATTTTGACCTGACATCAAAATTTCTTGTCTTCTAAATCCTGTCAGTTTTCTGAAAAACCTCATGTTTCTATGTCAGTCGTTCTCAAACATTTTCATGCCAAGGACCCCCAAGATTATATGTAATTGGCCGCCGACCCCCATCTGAAAATATGTTGTTCCAGGAACGACCCCCCCCCCCCCCCCTTGAAGCAAAGATTTGAGTTAAAAACGTTATAATATATATATATATATATATATATATATAAATATATATTCAAAGATTTGCGACACATTTTCACAATTGCTCTAAAATAGCAGACCTACAATCTCATGAGCTTGTAGATCTGCTATTTTTCAATAGCTAAATTACAACATAAATGTTTAAAACACCAAAAGGGGTTCCCGCCCCAAAATGGTTTTAAGGGTTTATTAAGTGGTTAAGATTCCTTTTTCTGTTCTATCACAGCAAGAGCGTCTGGACATTGAGGAGAAATACACCAGCCTTCAGGAAGAGGCGCAGGGGAAAACCAAGAAACTGAAGAAGGTCTGGACCATGCTGATGGCTGCCAAATCAGAGGTATGGCCAAGAATGCTGACGCTCAAAGGCTTGTACTCCCAGAGCTAGAGAGTGCACTTTATACGTTTTTTTACGAGGTACGTAACACAAATGTGAAATGATGGTCTGTTGTCTCTAGAAACCACTTTCAACTTCCTGCCAGTGGTTTACACCAGTGTTTCTCAACCTTTTTTGTCCCGGGGCACACTTTTCATAGCCTGTCTGTGCGCTGTCTGTGCTGTCGGGTTCTGGTGGTGTCTTTCTGGAGGGAACGAAATGTAGCGTCTTCTGGATGCATCTCTTTTTTTCCATCTTTTAGTAGCTGTACAATGTGAATGCCATGTCTGTGCCCCATTTATACAGTAAAGTTGCCAGGCGATTAACATTTATATGGCCGATGGTCGTTAAGAGTCTATTGTTCCGTCGTCATGTTTTCGCACGTCTATTTAGACGTGTGACAACAACAACGACGCAACAATAGGACGCCTAGCTATCGCTTTCGGGGGAGGGCTAGTGTTACTTTTGGTCAAAATCTCGAGGCACACCTGGACAAATCAAAGGCACAGTAAAGTGCCGCGGTACATAGGTTGAGAAACACTGGTTTACACACCACTAGCTAATTTAAAATAGGAAGAAAAAACTGTACATTTTTCATTGGCTCGCTAGTTAACTAACAGCTAGTTGATGCCACTTCCATGGCAATGGTTAACAAACTGAAAGTTTACAGAGCGGGTAGAGTTATTGAGCGTGTTAATATTCATTGTTTATAGGATTAAACCATATGCAAAGAATGTTTAAACGTTAAATTTAGTCTTTGGAGTTTGTGGTGGGATTTTATTTATTTATTATTATTTATTTAGGGACATCACAATCATATTATACAACCATTTTTGTATAATAGTGTATTTTTGTCCACAGGCTTTTTTCATTTTTAGACGGGAACTAAAAAAGAATACAAATAAATAAAATAAAGCATATGGGAGAGATGGATGATGTGTACAGAAATTAAAGTACAACACAATATAATACTCATAGGGAGACATAAGGGAGTATTTGAAACTGTGAGCAGTAATTTAAATAAAAACAACAGAACCAAAACAAAGAGACACATGAGTAAGACAGAATCATTCCAGCCTTGCCGCTACAAAATCTGGTCGCAGAATAATATATTCCACCCAGTTGGACCAAAACTTTATAAATTTCTCCTTCTGCAGTCTGAGAGAGAAAGTGATCTGTTCCATATTATAAATATAATTTACTATATCTATCCATTTCTTCATGGTGTGGGGCCTCAGTAAGCAACCAGTGTCGTGTAAATACTTTTCTACATGCAGATATCAGAATACAGAATAGGTATTCATCAGATCTTCCCCTCTGGAAACGTGCATGTCCCAAAAATAATGTGGTAAACTCTTAAGGGCAAATTTGCAGCAAATATTGTATTTATTGATCTCTGAAATTCTGTCCAGAAGGTTCTAATCACTGGGCACCCCCAGAAAATGTGCCAATGGTTAGCCTCCCGAGACCCACACTGTCTCCAGCATGTTGCCTCCCCATCCGAGACCCACACTGTCTCCAGCATGTTGCCTCCCCATCCGAGACCCACACTGTCTCCAGCATGTTGCCTCCCCATCCGAGACCCACACTGTCTCCAGCATGTTGCCTCCCCATCCGAGACCCACACTGTCTCCAGCATGTTGCCTCCCCATCCGAGACCCACACTGTCTCCAGCATGTTGCCTCCCCATTCGAGACCCACACTGTCTCCAGCATGTTGCCTCCCCATTCGAGACCCACACTGTCTCCAGCATGTTGCCTCCCCATCCGAGACCCACACTGTCTCCAGCATGTTGCCTCCCCATTCGAGACCCACACTGTCTCCAGCATGTTGCCTCCCCATCCGAGACCCACACTGTCTCCAGCATGTTGCCTCCCCATCCGAGACCCACACTGTCTCCAGCATGTTGCCTCCCCATCCGAGACCCACACTGTCTCCAGCATGTTGCCTCCCCATTCGAGAAATGTGCCTTCTGTTTCGGCGTAATGAAGAAACGGACAAGACATTTCCACCCCAATTCCCTCCATACATGTGAATTAGTACATTTCCGTTGGAATTGACATATCTCCGACCACTCATCGTTTGATACAACGATGTTGCCTTCTGTTTCCCACTTTTCTTTAATACATTTTGACTATATATATATATATGTCTTCTACATCCTGACAGTTTTCTGAAAAAGCCGTGTTTCTATGTCAGTCGTTCTTTGATTTTTCTAAAATAGCAGATCTACAAGCTCGTAGCGCAGCTTGTAGAAGATCTGCTATTTTTCAATAGCTAAAGCATAACATGATGCCAACACCAAAATGGGTCCCTGGGTTAATATATTTTGTATCATGTTGTTTTTTTTCCATGAAGCCATCATAAAAATCTGAAATAATACCTTTACCTAAGCTGTTTCGGTATGAATAAATAATCTCACTATTGGGTCACCGAAATCCGTTTTGTTTTTTAATATTATGTTCAAAGTGATTGCGAATCTGTAAGTATCTACAATAAAGTCTGAGTTATCTAGATTAAATTCTCTCTTCAGTTTTTCAAAACTCTTAAACTGTCCCTTCTCTGTAAGTGGATAGAATGTTTTAATTCCATGATTTGAACCTACAGTCTAATGTATTTGGTCTGAAACCTGGATCATACGCACACCACTGACGTATTTGAATCTTATCATCTCATTTATATTCATCTTTTACCATCTTCCAGATTTTTAATTGAGATTTAATCCATGGATTTGGGGGATGGGGGTTGTACAGGTGTGGTGTGTAGGAGAGGCAAATTACAAATGTCTTAATTTATTTAATTTCACTTCTGTGTTTTTAAATCTCTAATAATTTCTAGGCACCCTTTGGCTATAATCATCTGACTGTCATGTTTACCATGTACTGAAAAAAGTGTGTGTGTGTGTGTGTGTGTGTGTGTGTGTGTGTGTGTGTGTGTGTGTGCGTGCGCGTGCGTGTGCGCGTGCGCGTCAGATGGCTGATCTACAGCAGGAGAATCACCGGGAGATCGAGGGTCTCCTGGAGAACATTCGACAGCTGAGCAGAGAACTGCGGCTCCAGATGCTAATCATAGACAACTTCATCCCCCAAGAATACCAGGTGTGTGAGCGTGCGTGCGTGCACGCAGCACTATACTATACGAAGCAGGGCTGCTCAGTTATGGCGGCTGCGCTAATACGTCTTGGGGCGGGCCCGTCTAGCCCATTCTGACCTGAGATCAGATTCATACGAGGTTTTCCACTGGACACACACTGGTCTGATTAACCCATTCTGACCTGAGATCAGATTCTAAAAATGTCAGTCGTTCTTAAAATTTTCAAAAATAGCAGACCTACAAGCTCGTATCGCGCCACTCGGTGGCGCGATATGAGCTTGTAGATCTGCTATTTTTCAATAGATAAAGCATAACATGATGCCGACACCAAAATGGGTGCCCGGTCAGAATGGGCTAGAGGTTGAATGGACGGGTATCGGTCAAAAGGGAGACATCGAAGATGAAGGACGGGTGGGGATGGATCAATGTATATGACAGAACTGGTCAGCTCCATATATGAAGATCTAAAGGGTTTGAGGTCGAATGTGATGATCCAGTCCATGTATGGCCATCCAGGGTTTGATGAGGTCAGTGTCGTGATCTTCATACAGGGTTAGGGTTAGGGTTAGGAGACGGTATGGAGACGGCCATATATGGAGCGTGACGGACTGACGGCCATTATGGAGCGTGTCACGAGGCATGGCGGACGGACGGACTGACAAAAATAGCAGACCTACAAGCTCATAGCGCGCCACCGAGTGAGGCGCTACGAGCTTGTAGATCTGCTATTTTTCAATAGCTAAAACATAACATTATGCTAACACCAAAAGGGGTTCCCGCCCCCAAAATGGGTTAATCGGATTGAACAAGATGTGTGGAATCGCCCATCTCTACTGTGAGTGAGTTTGGGTTTTTTTAGGGAAAACCACACCACTGCAAACACAGCCGGGACATAACAAGAGCATCGTTGCAAAATAGAATACCGCAATTATCGTGTTTTTATAATTGTTAGAAGCCTTACGATACATTTATATTGAAAATGACACTATTAATCGCCCAGCCCTAATGTGGAGCACATGGTGTATAAAGTAATAAGTATTTGCTTTCACACGCATCAACTTGCTTATTTTGAATGCCGTGAGAAATTAGATAGGAGATAGACGGCACAACAATCCATTAAAAAAAAACAATTGAAAGTTATAGACTTTAGCTTGTGCTCTGATTTGTGTTTTGTATGGTGATTTGATTGGGTTTGTATGATTATAGCAATATTTGCCACATTTTCCTCTACAGGAGATGATAGAGAATTATGTGCATTGGAATGAAGATATTGGAGAATGGCAACTGGTGAGTTCTCTTACGTCCACGTATCGAAACACACTGGACAGCGTATATATATTAATAACACAAAAACATAACGGCATGTTGTAGGCTAATAAACTCTGAAATTACACTTGAAGACCTTGTTGTAACAAACTAAACGTGTTTAAATGTCGGTGTTTTTTTTCTTTCAGAAATGTGTAGCGTACACTGGCAACAATATGAGAAAGCAGACCCCGGTGCCAGACAAGAAGGAGAAGGATGTGAGTTGTTGGGTATTGTGGTTGGTTGCGGCCGTAGCTTAGTGTTATATAGAGGCTGTCTGGTATATCAGAAGATCACTGCTTCATCCCCTCCAGCCCCCTGTGTATACATTTCAAAATGCCCTCTAGCGAGAGAGATTTAACCCAAAGCCCATACCGCACCAATCATTCACCATGATACAACTCCTTGCAACCAAACGGTTTGCGAGTAGTTGCATGTATAGTTGCGTGAAACCATTATCCCCAATGGCACTCGCAAGGAGTCGCATTGGTGCGGTTTGGGCCTAAGGCCCAGCCCTTGGGGCTACAGCCCTTGAGCTTTCATCCGAGATCCGACCATTAGAACCGTCAGCTGGGTTAAGCTGACGTTCCCTGCAGGAATAATAAAGTTCTCCTTTATTGTTCCCGTTTGTTTTGGTTTGATGAATAAAACATCTGTTACTTTCTTTCTAGGCTTGGGAGACATCTAATATGGATAATAATAATACGATAATAACATTTTAGGTCTTCTAAATTAGTTGTTTCATCACATACCCAATGGTTATTTGACCTGGATACGAGGGGTTATTGCCCCCAGAGGATCATAAGCTTGTGGTGATTGCTAACGCCAGGGCTCCACTGGGCGCGTTGCGTCACGCGTGCGTGCGTCAAAAAACGAACCGGTTCAATTTTATGGTGACGCAGACGCGCCGCAGACGCGCCCAGTGGAGCCCTGGTGTAATTGGCAGCCAGGCATAATAATTAATAACCCTTCGGGCTGGATTTTGAAGATGCGTTTCACAATGGGGTGACAGTTTTATGAGCTGGGGGCGTGTTGTATGTCATATTGCAATTTTGGGCATGTTAAGAAGCGCTTTCGACACCCCGTGGATTGCGCAAAACGGCCTTGAATTAGTCATGGGTGCGTTTAAGTGTGTTTGAGACGTACCCAATCAACATGTCCGTACTATTCTCTTTACCAGTCAGCTGATGTCACATACGGAATGCGCACTTTGGGGATCGTGGTATTACATTTCTTCAGGCTGGCACCATTACAATTTACAATTTACAATTTAGGCATTTAGCAGACGCTCTTAATCCAGAGCGACTTACATTAAGCAAGAACAAAAAAAGCATGGGAATACATCACATAAAAACATTTATCAAGAAACATGCGTAAGCTAAGAAAGTAACAGTGGAATATCTATATAATGAAGCTATACATATAAACTATACATCTATACTACTATGCTATACATATGTACTATGACGTGCTATGACTACATACAATGCAATTATAGTGCTGTCTACATAATATGCTATAAGTCTGTATCAAATGCTATCTAAGGCTACAGAAATGCTATCTAAGGGGGTGGGGTAAGTGAACCATAGAAGACATGACATGACTTTGTCACATTTGGGTTTATTATTCCTATTGCACTGCATGCTGTCACCTTTATGCCTCAAAAGAATTTGTTTCTATTGAAAAACCAGTAAAATAACATTTATTATATTTTTATTTCATTCAAGTCATGATGAAGGAATGAGTTGAATGCTGCTGCTTAATGCTGTGCCTGTGGCCCCGATGGTATATGGTCTTCGCTCGTAGCATTTTATTGAAGAAGACTTGAATCGGGTGTGATACAGCATATGAAAGCAAACTTCCCAAGGATTATGGAAATGTTTTTATAAAAAAAAAAAAAAAAAGAAAAAGGCGCAAAAAGAGGCTGTTGCCATGTCTCATAGAAACAAGTAAATAGGTCTATAAAAATAAGCGCATATAACAGGGGTCTGTAACCTATTTTAAATGAAGTGCCATGTTTTTATTTTCTAGATAGTGATATCCAGATAAATTTTAATGACACCACATTAAAATAAAAAAACATATTTTGATTGTCCACAAATATAAAGTTCTTCCTTATTTTTAAATATGTTCTTGCACATTGTTATAATGATCATTATATATATCCCCTTGCAGTCAGAGTTCATAGTTTTAATGAATGAATGTGATGCATTGTGAGCTGGTATAGATCTGCTATTTTCAAAAGTAATCTTGGAAAAAAATAATTAAATTTTTGCCGTCCTTAGTTGGGCAAATGCATTCATCTGGGGATCCTTGACATGGGAATGTGCTGTGTGAGGATCACTGGTTTAAACAACATTAGGAGAAAAGCCCAGATAACCACTTTAGAAACCGTATGCCATATGTGTGTGCGTTCAACACGGGCCGATATGCCTTTCATAATACGAATGTGCGCAGAGCGAGGGCAATTTATGTATTACCCCATTGTAAAACGCATCTTCAAAATCCAGCCCTCTATCTCTCAATGGTCTCGCACCGTCCTACCTACATGACTGCCTGCCTAAATATGTCCCAAACCGCCCCCCTAAGGTCTTCCACTGCTGGCCTGCTCGCTTTGCCTAAAAAAATGGCAACTAAGCTTCTACGGGCCGACGGCGTGGAACAAACTCCCACTGTACCTTTGACAGGCAGCCTCTGTAGTCATTTTTAAAGCACAGCTCAAGACCCACTTCTACACCCTTGCTTTTAATTGATCTTTTATGTTTTGTTATTCATGTCCTCACTGTATTGCATTACTGCTCTTGTTTTTTAATGTTTGTGCCTTGCTTTTCTTTTCTTTTTTTTTCTCCATTGCTCTGTAAAGCACTTTGAGCTGCATTTCATGTCATGAAAGGTGCTATACAAACAAAGTTTTATTATTATTATTATTATCTTCTCGTCCTCTCTGCAGCCATTTGAGGTGGATCTGTCCCATGTGTACCTGGCGTACACCGAGGAGAGCATGCGACAGTCTCTGATGAAAGTAGAGAGACCCAGGACCTCTAAAAGCAGCAAGAGTGGCCGACCCAAGACTGGCCGAAGGTAATTTACTGTTGAACCTTTATGTAGCAGTGTTAATTTTGTTGACTAAAGACTAAGTCTAAAGACTAAGTCGACCAAGGTTTTTCAGAAGACTAAATAGGACCGAGACTAAATGGTGTGGTATTCAAAAGACTAAGACTAAATCTTTTCTGGTAAAATTAACATTGCATTAAGACTAAGACTAAATACTAAGTCGACTAAGTTTTTTCAGAAGACTAAATAGGACCGAGACTAAATGGTGTGGTATTCAAAAGACTAAGACTAAATCTTTTCTGGTAAAATTAACATTGCATTAAGACTAAGACTAAAGACTAAGTCGACTAAGGTTTTTCAGAAGACTAAATAGGACCGAGACTAAATGGTGTGTTATTCAAAAGACTGAGACTAAGACTAAATCAAAATATTGTAAAAAAAAAAAATTAACACCGTTATATAGTAAAACTGATGATTTTACAGTGTACATTTGACAGATAAATTACAGCTAATCTGACGTGGATTTTTCTAGTCTGATACCGATTCCAGTTTTTCGAGCAGGAAGGCCGATATCAACCAAAAAAATTCAATATCCATCATTGACAGTTTAATCCATTTTGGGGCGGGAACCCCTTTTATTGTTTTAACTAAGCATTATGTTATACTTTAGCTATTGAAAAATAGCAGATCTACAAGCTCGAGCTTGTAGGTCTGCTATTTTTGAAAAATCGTGAAAATGCGGCACAAATCTTTGAATATATATATATATATTCTTTCCGAAGACTTTTCTTTTATTTCGACGTCAGGCCTAAATGGGTTAAGGGCCTCAGACGGAGGTCTCCATCCTGTTAATTGGTACACTCTGATGCCCAGGGCGGAGATTGATTAACAGGACGT
Source organism: Protomyctophum parallelum (assembly GCF_964188405.1). Lineage (NCBI taxonomy): Eukaryota > Metazoa > Chordata > Actinopteri > Myctophiformes > Myctophidae > Protomyctophum > Protomyctophum parallelum. The sequence continues at coordinate 2,673,170 of NC_139711.1, read as the reverse complement.
AGATTAATGATATCCAAACCGATCGCATCGCTCCACAGGCTAGGAGCGCCTGTTGCGTAACATTCAATGTTGCGCAACAGTGGGACGTCATCGAAAAAAATTCCCCCCCCCCCCCCCCCCCCCCCCCCGACGAGACCGAAAATCTTAAAACGTTAATAACTCGTAATCTAAATCATCCCGTCTACCGGTAATTCTAAGAAAAGATGATGTGTTCGCTAGTAGCGGTATAGATTTAATCGTACCTCCCGTTGTTGTCGATCGCCATTAGAGTGTTTTGGCTCCATTTAGCTGCTACACCCACATCCGGGATAACATCTGGTCCGGCGGTAAAAGTGCTCCGCTGCTATAAATCGCTGGGCACATTTATTTAATGGATTAAATAAACCCCGGGCAATTAAGGTGTTAATGTAGTGAACTCTGTACCCTAAAATACTTGACGATTTCACTGTCTGCAGTGCACATTCAGTGCCTTTCTTCCTATTTTTTGGCCTATTTAATTTATATTTATAGTTATTTTTCTGCATCATCTATTTTGAAACAAATAACCATATAAGGGTCTATAGCCGCCGTTCCCAATATTGTACAATGAGCAATTATATTGCTCAATCCAAAACATGATTAGACTACTGTATAATTATGTTATCATATGGTCACAGGGTAACATATTATGTTACCCTGCTATGCGTGTGACATCATCGTACCTTTGTTATGTGGGAAGTTATGTGGGAACACCCACTGAGTGGAAAAAAACTACTTTCTGGCCTTGACAGCCCATTCATCCATTAAAACAATGTTAAACTCACCAACATTGCAGCTGTACGAAAAGCTTGATTTATCCTCTATCTGCAAAGTTTTTGTTTCATAAAAATCCACCATAGAGACGTTATGAGCTACTTTCTGTCAAGAAATGTCCTGCAGAGTTTGGAAGTGCTTGTTTTCAATAATACAACATTTTGCTGCCTCCTGCATTATGTGACATTTAGAAACAGGTGGTACGGAGGGACGGATGAGTGATTTCCAACGAGCGCTCCATGCTGCTGCTCAATGTTTTGCCACTCAGTCTAGATGAGGGAGGCGTGACCTGATGAGAAAATCATGCATGTGCATACTCTCTATTCTGAGAAATGTGCCGTGTAAATGCATGCCAACACTTACCACCTATATCCCCAAACAGGAAACGATCTGTGAAGCCGGAAGCTGTGATCGAATCTCTTCTGCAGTGAATCCTGGCGTCTGCGACCCATAATGTTACCTTATTAAAAAAATATGTATCTGAATACACTGTATAGCCAGTAAAGGGTTCGTTGTGAATGAGAGGCTGGTCAGGGGAGCAGCCACTGTAGGATTTAAAACGTTGTGGTCAATGGGACCTGTTATTTTGTATTACAATGTAATGCTTTGTTTGAGGATGGGTGACAATGTTTTACCGTTACCTTGGAACATATCCATGTGGGACCTCTGCTTGTTATATACTTTAAGACCAGCTGAAACGACTTCTCGCCACCTTATCGTGTTGTATTTCCTAGTGAAACAGCGGCTGGGTGCTTCTCAGCCAATCACAGTGATGGGGGGGGGGGGCGGGTCGTTCACTGACTGAATCAGTCAGTCCACCGTCCCGTCCTCTCAGGCTATGGGATTTAAACAAGGTGGCGTTGGATCAAGTAAATGTTTCTGCAACTCAAGCGTTATGTTTGTAAACGACATTATGTTCTTAAAAGTGTGAAAAACATATTTTCCATTTCGGCTGGTCTTTAATAGGTAGGCTACCATGAACATTAATGGGGAAAAGCCACATAAAGATTAGGATTTTTTGACTGTGAAGCCAACAACACCTCTTCTTAAACTACAGAATTCATCTTAATGACGGCATTCTTGCTTCTGCGAGTTTTTACATTTCTGTGGTTTAAGCATATATAGGTTTGGGTTGATATAGTGAGAGCTGTGGTCTCCTGCCCATATGGAGCACCTGCACCACACAGCTCTGCAATGTAAGTGTGAGAGGGAGGATGACTGATTTAAGCAGTCACACCTGGCCTGAGTCCAGTTCTAGTTGGACTCAGGCCAGGTGTGACTGCTTAAATCAGTCATCCTCCTAGTTTGACTAAGGCCAGGTGTGACTGCTTAAATCAGTCATCCTCCCTCTCACAGTAAGAATGAAGCAGACCGACTTGAAGGGGTGAAATAGTTGTTCAGGTGAAGAATCCTGTATGCTAGAGGACTGCAAGTCAATTATTGCAATATTGACAATTTCATGTATGAAATATCAAAAGCAGTGCATTATGCTTCTGCTATAGGTCAAAAGAGTAGGGCGTGCATGCTATTCAGCTTCTTCTACTGTAGTGCCATTGGCCTCGTACAATAAACAAGTCATTTTATTTAATTTAATTTTCACATTTGTTACAAATGTATGAACCCTTCCCAGGATATACTGTAAAATCCACATAGCTTCATATAATGCACTAGAGTGAATTAAATACAGGGAGCTAATTTCAGTTTTATGGTGCATTGTAAGTGAAAGTAAAGTTACTTTATATTGTATTATACTGTATGTTACATGTTTACAGCATCAGACTTTTCTCTGCGTTCTTAATTTATCAAATGATTTTATATGTTTTATCTCACATTCTCTGTGCCATTTTATGCACTATTAAATCCATATCTGCCTACAGCAAATATAGTTGAATGATTTCAAAGGTTCGGCTGAATTAAAGTTCATGTGATGAAGTAATGGTGGTGTTGGTTTTATTTGATGGAGTCAAACATTTTATATTAATTTATAACTTAAAGAAAATCTTTAATATAAAATGATGAAAACACTGTCTAATTTGCTAGAAGGCTTTCTTACCTTTATTTGTAGTTGTTACGTCCCCACCAAAGATGTGTTATTTTGTGCAAAAGCGCATTATTGGCTATTTCAATAAGCCCTCAAGGAATTTAATTGAATTGAATGGGCCATTGGGGTGTTGTGTGCTAATTCGCTTATTTCCATCGCTCAAAAATCTTTTCTTTGTATATATAATGTAAATAGTATCCCAAGCGGCACACTTTGCTACTTATTTCAATGGAAATAAGCGAATTAGCACAAAAACCCAACCCCCATTGAAGGCTTATATTAGGGGAAACAGCCAATAATGCACTTTTGCACAAAATAACTCTTGGACCTCTTTGGTGGGGACGTAACCGTAAAGTAACTACAAATGAAGCTAAGCAAGCCTTCTAGCATGGAATTCTCCTTTAACCCATTCTGACCTGAGATCAGATTCATACGAGGTTTCCGACCAGACACACACTGGTCTGATGAACCCATTCTGACCTGAGATCAGATTCTAAAAATGTCAGTCGCTCTTCGATTTAAAAAAAATAGCAGACCTACAAGCTCGTATCGCGCCACTCGGTGGCGCGATATGAGCTTGTAGATCTGCTATTTTTAAATAGCTAAAGCATAACATGATGCTGACACCAAAATGGGTGCCCGTTCAGAATGGGTTAAAGGTGAACAAACTGATCATTATTTTTCTGTTATTTGGTATTACATGATTAACAAGGATATTTAGAAAAAGTATGATCAGCATTATAATATTCCCCAATGCAGGTCTATTAGGTTACATTTGTACACTCGGAGCAAAATGTACACCATAGTTGCTATAGTTACACCAAAGTTGGTGACCTACATAGGCCTACAGGTGACTCCTGTACTCCCAGTATGTGTACTGCAGTAGCCATGTTCTAATCTAGGGCTTTATACAAAACCCTTTAGTTTGTATTCATGTGAAAAGCTTGTTGCGTGTGCTGTCTGTCATGCATGATTTGATCTATATGCAGTCAGGCATGGATCACAGTATTGTCCGTTTTACCTAATCGTGCATCAAATAAAAAAAATAGGTATTAATTGAAAATGTGTGAAAATGAATGCAGTAAGGCTTGCGATTCCTGTAGTTGAGGGCATGTGTGTTGGAAGGTAATGTAATGTTTATTTAGCACCTTAAAGGAGAATTCCATACTAAAAGGCTTTCTTACCTTTCTTTGTAGTTGTTACGTCCCCATCAAAGAGGTCCAGGTGTTATTTTGTGCAAAAGCTCCTTATTGGCTATTTCCCCTACCATAAGCCCTAAATGAATTGCATTGAATTGAATGGGATGTATGGGGTGTTGTGCTAATTCGCTTATTTCCATCGAAATAAGTAGTAAAGTGTGCCACTTGGGTTATTATTTACATTATGAAGAGAGGATATATACAAAAAATATATAATTTTGAGCGATGGAAATAAGCGAATTAGCACAACACCCCATACATCCCATTCAATTCAATGCAATTCATTTAGGGCTTATGGTAGGGGAAATAACCAATAAGGAGCTTTTGCACAAAATAACACCTGGACCTCTTTGATGGGGACGTAACAACTACAAAGAAAGGTAAGAAAGCCTTTTAGTATGGAATTCTCCTTTAATGCAACAATAGGCCTATAGAGCATTTATGAACCTTGCTTGATCACCTGGGGCAGTTCGGTGGCATTGGCAAATAACCATATAAGGGTCTATAGCCGCCGTTCCCAATATTGTACAAAAGACAAATATGCAGTCAGATCAGATGTATATTGCTCAATCCAAAACATGATTAGACTACTGTAGATGTTATTATGCGTGTGACATCATCCTACCTTTATGTTACAGTATGTGGGAAGTTATGTGGGAACACCCACTGATTGGAAAAAAACTACTTTCTGGCCTTGACAGCCCATTCATCCATTAAAACAATGTTAAACTCACCAACATTGCAGCTGTATGAAAAGCTTGATTTATCCTCTTTCTATCTGCAAAGTTTTTGTTTCATAAAAATCCACCATAGAGACGTTATGAGCTACTTTCTGTCAAGAAATGTCCTGCAGAGTTTGGAAGTGCTTGTTTTCAATAATACAACATTTCGCTGCCTCCTGCATTATGTGACATTTAGAACCAGGTGGTACGGAGGGACGGATGAGTGATTTCCAACGAGCGCTTCCAAACTACAACACTCCCATGCTGCTCAATGTTTTGGCTTGCGATTCCTGTAGTTGAGGGCATGTGTGTTGGAAGGTAATGTAATGTTTATTTAGCACCATAATGCAACAATAGGCATATAGAGCATTTATGAACCTTGCTTGATCACCTGGGGGAGTGCGGTGGCATTGGCTCTAAAAAGGTCTTCTACATCCTGACAGTTTTCTGAAAAAGCTATGTTTCTATGTCAGTGTTTCTTCGATTTTTCAAAAATAGCAGACCTACAAGCTCGTAGATCTGCTGTTTTTCAATAGCTAAAGCATAACGTAATGCTAACACCAAAAGGGGTTCCTGCCCAAAATGGGTTAAGAGGTTAGTTGATGTATGTTCATACCTTGGGGGGCGGAATGCTGGGTACACTGATCTTGTCTGTTTTGTAGTATGTATTTTTTTTATATTTATTACATGTTTTATTTGTGTGTCCTTATACTTAATATAGCACAAAGTCCTGGACCTTACCTCACAGTGCATTCTTATCCTCCCTTGTAATTCTGCATGCCCAATTTCCCATTCCCCGTTTCTGCCACAAGGTTTTTAACCCATTCTGACCTTAGATCAGATTCATACGAGGTTTCCGCCGGACACACACTGGTCTGATGAACCCATTCTGACCTGAGATCAGATTCAAAAAAATGTCAGTCGTTCTTCGATTTTTCAAAAAATAGCAGACCTACAAGCTCGTATCGCGCCACTCGGTGGCGCGATATGAGCTTGTAGATCTGCTATTTTTCAATAGCTAAAGCATAACATGATGCCGACACCAAAATGGGTGCCCGGTCAGAATGGGTTAAAGAAGGTTAGTGTGAATCTTACCTGTACTTTTAACCTTTACTTTATTTTTTGTCTCATCTTATTTTTATTATTTCTATTTTTGTCTCATTCATTACAACCCATTACAGTATTACTCGGTATGTCTATAATTATCTTGTGTAAAAGGTATTGTTGTATTACAGTCTTGTGGAACATATATACCAGACAATTTCACTGTGAGAATACAAATGACACAATCCTCAAACGACACACCTTAAATATATGAATTCATAATTTATTGTTGCATAAATAAAAGGAACATGAAAAATAAATAAATAAGTATATGTCATGTTACAATAAATAGTTGGTCAGTGTCAACACTGAATGTAAGTGCCGATACAGTCAGGGTTAGAGTCCAGACCAGCCCTTTTAGACGGCTATCTATCCTCCCCCTAGAGCAGTGTTAATTTTGTTGACTAAAACCATGACAAAAATGTTCGTCGACTACATTTTTTCAGTGACGAAACAAATAAAAACTAGACTAAAATGTTAGGGAGGGACTAGTGGAGGAGAGATCCAGTATAGAACTAAAAGGCAAGTAATTTTTATGTTCGTTGGGACTGGAAATAGCAGATCTACAAGCTCACAACGCGTTGCAGTCCAGACACATTGTGAGCTTATAGATTGCATATTTTCAGCATGCAAACAAACGGGTAAAATCAAGCATTTACGTGAATACGACACCATCAAGGCCTGCCAAAATAGTTGACTAAAATCTTATATTTAGTTATAAATATAAAAGCTATAAAACTGGACTAAAACTACAACTTTTAAACTAAAACATGACTAAAACGAAGTCAAAATCAAAACTCCTGCAGAGCCATGGCATAATAACTCTTTAGTGATGATGACACTTCTTTATGGGACTGGTTAGTCCGGTGCATTCGACGATCTTTTCAAGTAGTGTTTTCAGTTTACGTTGTGTTTTGGGATGATCACACTCGCATTTGGTAACCTGCATCAAAAACAAAACAATTGCATAATGACAATTACATGATGAACATGTGGACCCTCCCAACAGTTAACCCATTCTGACCTGAGATCAGATTCATACGAGGTTTCCACTGGACACACGCTGGTCTGACGAACCCATTCTGACCTGAGATCAGATTCTAAAAATGTCAGTCGCTCTTCGATTTTTCAAAAATAGCAGACCTACAAGCTCGTATCGCGCCACTCGGTGGCGCGATACGAGCTTGTAGATCTGCTATTTTTCAATAGCTAAAGCACAACATGATGCCAACACCAAAATGGGTGCCCGTCAGAATGGGTTAACAAAATCATGCTTTTGTTTTGTAGCATGTTTCTGAAGCATGCTCTAGTCTAGACTCTAGAGCAGTGGTTTTCAATCAGTGGTCCGGGGACCACCGGTGGTCCTTGAGGGGATTCCAGGTGGCCCCCAGCTTGATGGAGAGTTTTCTAACCAAATTTGGTTTCATTGTTGGATTAACGCTCTCAAGAGTTAAATCATTGTTAAACACCGGCATTACTTCATTTACAAGAAGTCTACAACAATTAGAGAATGCAAAATAATTGTTATTTTGATCAAGGTTTGCCCGTTATCTCGCCTATATGGTATACCAACATCAATACAACATGGAATTGTGGACAAAATCTTATATCCAACGATAACAAACTTATTTAGTTTTTGGGCCATCAAGGCTAAATCCCATGAAATGGTGGTCCGTGGCTCAAATGCTGAATAAATGATACATAGTTGATTGTTGAAAACCACTCTTCTAGAGTGAACGTGCACATTGTTATAGAAATACAGTATATCTCTGGCTTGCACAAAGGCATATTTAAAACAACTTGTGAAAGTTGGTGAGCTTTTACTGCAGATAATAAGACACATTGGATGTGTAAATATCATAGAAAGTACTATTTCTTACCATTTTGTTGAAGGTCTTCAGATGTACTTTAAGGTTCTTCACGGCCTCACAGCCATGAACGCTCTTATTCAGAGATGAATGTGGCGGAAAAGTAGTCAGACTCTTCTCAGCCAAACAGTAGAATTTATCCTGGGGGAAGAAGACAGAACACGTTACAGAATAAGTTACAATATCCTACACGTTATAGGGTTGAAATATAGACTAGAATAGGAGTCAGGGGGCTGTATTTTGCGTGTCTTAAGTACCAGCTGGTCTTATTTCCTAACTTGACTAAAGACCTGGAGGCGTGATCAATGCCATTTGGCTATACACCAGAGTGGCTAAAGAGCATTGATCACGCCTCCAGGTCTTTAGTTTACTCAAGTTAGGGAATAAGACCTTCTACTTAAGACACGCAAAATACAGCCCAGGAGCTCCATCTTACAAGTGCACACGATGCAACACGATGCTGTTGTGATAACAGCATTGTATTTTTTTTATGAAGACCGCTGCGCGTATTTCCGTCCATGCTAAACCCCTTATCCCTAAACTTCTCTGCCTTTTTATTTATTTATTTATTTTTAAGCATTTTTGAATAGTTAAAGCCAATCTACAAGCTCACAACGTGTCGATGTAGATTGGCTAGTTTTTCCAAATAGTAAAAAAGGCAAAGAAGTTTAAGGATAAGGGGTCTAATTAGCATGGATGAAAATAGAGCCCCTGGGCTACAATGTATAGCCTGACAGCACGCCGCGGGTTCGAATCCCGATCCCAACGGTCTTTTTTTGCGTGTCACTCACTTCCCATCTCTCTCTCCCCATTTCGTGTCAGCCTACTGTCAATACTACTATCAATAATAATGGCATAAAAAGTCCCCCAAAAATCTTTAAAGGACCACTTCACCACTTTTCAATGTATCTTCATATAATTGGTCCTCACTAATGATCATGATAAAAATTGATTGATTGATTGAGAAACCCATCCACCAGTGACATCATCGATGGGGAATCCAACCTAATAGAAACAGAAAAGTTGCAATGCGAAAATTTGAAGCCATCGTTCTCACGATGATGAAAATCTAAATATTGTTTTAAAAGGAATCTGCCTAACGATGATGTCACTGGTGGACGTGTTTCTGAACTGCCCACAGCCCTCCTCCTATGAGACACAGGTCACATTCTCACCTAATACTTCGGTAGACTCAGATCCGTATGGGCGGGGAAATGGAATTCTTGCATATTTAATTGGCTGGGGTTTGCCTTCACACTGTCATTCGCAGCAATTGGAAACGCAGCAGGGGGGACCTTTATCAATGTGTTCCGTTCATAAACTATAGCCTACACAGTGAAATCTATGGTGATAAAATTACACTCATAACGTGCATGTGTCGTGCCGTCTGGGACCCACACACTGTTCTTTTTGGCATGGAGGCACAGCGCTGCATGAGCGCACTGATATAACTCCCCAGTCCCACACAGTGACAGCACTCCATGTTTACGGCACGCACAGACAGACAGAATATTATGTAGGCTATAATACACTGCAGTGTTTTTATGTGTTTTCTTAAGCAATTGATTAATGTACACGTCCTCATTTCGATCAGGGCTTCAGTCTCCTTATTCGACCACGTCTATCCACAGTAACGGGACATCTTTGCGCTGCGTGAAATATGCCTTCTCCGTCTCCAACTGTGTTCAGCTCCTCACCCACCACATTATGTTTGCTTAATTTCCTTTATTTACTGCGGATTGCATTCACACCTGCACCGAATCGTAGTCAAGTGCGATTCGAAGCGAAGCGAAACCCACGTTTTTGGGCGGAGTAAAATGCGGTTATTTGCTGCGCATTAGGATTCGAATGAGCCTTCACACCTGCCAAACGAAGCGCACTTTCTGACAATGCGCAGCAGGATTCGTTTTAATCGCAGCAAAGCTCTCTGGTATGAATGCGACCACAGACATGAGTGAGGACCAATTATATGAAGACAGTTTGAAAAGTTTAAAGTTGTCCTTTAAATAAAAGAAAACTTCTAGAAACAATAGATAATAATAATAAACAATACAAAACAGTTGGTTACAAATTGTGGTAAAAGTTTATAACATACCACATGGCACGATGTTTGTTCCTCCGACATGTAGACGTACTTATTCAACAGTGCCTGTTAAAAAAATCAGAGATTGAAAAAGGCTTTTAGATATATGACACATTTGCTTTTGCTCATATTTTGGGCGGGAACCCCTTTTGGTATTATAGCATTATGTTATGCTTTAGCTATTGAAAAATAGCAGATCTACAAGCTCGTAGCGCGCCACCGAGTGGTAGGTCTGCTTTTTTTTTATTTTTATCGAAGAACCGCACTGACATAGAAACATATGCTTTTTCAGAAAACTGTCAGGATGTATAGAAGACATTTTTAGAATCTCATCTCAGGTCAAAATGGGTTAAATCATAATAATAATTCAAAAGCACACTCAAAACTCACCTTTTCAAACTGGCTTTCCCTACATAACCCCCCCCACACACATACACACACACGCACACACACACACACACCCTTCTTGTTTGCCCCTCTTTTGATTTTTATTCCTAGTTTTTAACCTTTTAAACCTTTTAATTTGTTTTCTAATAAATATGTCTGTATTTCTTTCTGTAAAGCGACTTTGGGTACCTAGAAAAGCGCTATATAAATCGTATATATTATTATTATTATTATAATGTCACCGAAGATTCTGCAACACTGAACATATACTCACGTGGTGGTTTTCGTATACTTTGACTATTGCATCTATAATGCCCTTCTTCAGCCTGTATTCCATGTCGTCGTCGCGCTGTGGTGTTGCTGCTGTGTACGCCGTCGTACTGTACACCATCATGTATGTCAGAAAGAGGATCCATACAGTCTTCATGGCTTCAAAGGTATATACAGCTCAGTTGTCAAGTTGAAATGGAAAGCGTAATGTGCATGCTAAAATACTTGTTGCTTATATACTCTAGTAAATATGCTGACACTCTCACACCTCTGTCTACACATCCTGAGGAAGACTTTCAGAATCATGTCATAATCTTCCTATAGTGAGTCGTGACCAAATAAGGAACCTGCCAATCATGCCACCCAAAGACTCTTTTTTTTTTTCATAAACTTTTTTTTTTCTAAGGAAGTCACAAAGATAAATTGTATTAACCCATTTAGAAATTAAAAAAAAAAAAAACTTCTAAATCCTCCAGTTTTCTGAAATAAATATTTTCACGATTTTTCAAAAATAGCAGACCTACAAGCTTGGAGCTTGTAGATCTGCTATTTTTCAATAGCTACATTATAACATAATGTTTAAACACCAAAAGGGGTTCCCCGCCCAAAATGGATTAAAGTCCAATTGCTGAACAGTTCAAGTACATTATAATTACTTAATGTAATTGTGAGCTTGTAGAACAAGGTGATTTGCTGCAGAGAGAAGGGGGACAGGTACAGACCCCTGGGGGACTCCACTCAATGAAGTGTTTAGGGTTAAGAGCAACCTATTTACAAGGAGAGAATACATTGACCAGAGGATAGTGGAGGGGATTAGACTGATAGATACAACATATTTAAATACAGTAAATCAAATGAAGGGGCAGCGGGGGTCACCTAACAGGGGTAAACATAATGCAAAAAACATAAGGCAATGAAAAGTAAAAGTACAATCCCTAGACATGTATTTATAATCTATATTATTCTCTATATTACTGTTCACTATATTGATTCTTCTGCATTGGATTGATGCCACCAAATAATTTTGTTGCACATAAAATGTCCATTCATCCGTCCGTCATCCATCCATCCATCCATCCAGGCATCCATCCATCCATCTGTAGGACTCCATTGAGCAGATATGATAATTGGTTGGAAAATAGTGAGTCACTGGTTATAAATGTTGTCAAATGCATCTCTGACCCCCTCCGGAGGTGGTTTTGGAGATCTTCAAAAGATCATCTTATCTTCATCTTCCACACATAGTTACTGTACATGAAATGAGAAAAGCAACATTTTAACCCATTCTGACCGGGCACCCATTTTGGTGTCAGCATCATGTTATGCTTTAGCTATTGAAAAATAGCAGATCTACAAGCTCATATCGCGCCACCGAGTGGCGCGATACGAGCTTGTAGGTCTGCTATTTTTGAAAAAAATCGAAGAACGACTGACATTTTTAGAATCTGATCTCAGGTCAGAATGGGTTAATCAGACCAGTGTGTGTCCAGTGGAAAACTCGTATGAATCTGATCTCAGGTCAGAATGGGTTAAACGAAGACATTCAGATCCATATTAGCCCGACGACCTTTTCTGCGCGTCTTCCCCCCCGTCTCTCGTCCCCTTTTCCTGTCAAGCTACTGTAAATGAATTTCACCAACTGGAAAATTCACGTGTAATAATAATGGTTACTTGGTGAGAATGAAGCAACATCTTATTCCCTCTTTCAAATGTGTAATGGAACAAGGGACTAAATTATTTTCGCTCCTATGCCACCAAAATGTGGAACGCCCTACCAACAGTCATTAAGACATGTGAATCCCTTGACTCCTTCAAAACCGCTCTCAAAGGGCACCTACGGATGGCTGCAATTCGAAACTGGCCTCTGTAAAATCTGAATCCCCCCCCCCCCCCCCCCATTTTCCCTCACTGTATATTGTATCTTTTCCCTTTTTTGCTTCCCATATGATGAATTCCTGTTCTGTACTTTAGCTACATAGAAATGTCTATTTGTATGTCTCTAAATGTCTGTATGTCTTTAAATGTTTTGATGAATTGAACAATGTGGACCCTGTTGTAAACAAGTGTAATGCTTAATTGGGTCGTCCACTCACAGTTGACAGTCTTTGTATTGAGTTTGTGCTTAAAATGTACTGTAAATTCTACAAACTGTTAATAAATATTTCAATCAATCAAAAAACATTGACTGTAGTACAGCATAAACTACTATTTGACCTTTGTGGGGCGTTGTGCCCCTAAAAACAGTTCATCGGGAACTGACAGGGACTAAGTTAGCCTGATATGATGGCAATTATGAAGGCAATTGGGTAAGTAAGTATAAGAACAAACAAAACATTGCATGGATGCACCTGGGACATATCCTCAGTGCTGTATCCCAAGGCCATCTGGGTTTTGGGTCTCGCAACATCACAACCCTCACTCAGGTGACCCAGCCGGGGTGATCAAGTCCCTATACTTACTTATATATATATATATATATATACTTATAATATATCGTGAATGGGCTACATTATACAGTGTGCTGATCAGTTCTTTCAGCCACAGGTCTGGCCTGCTGTGGTGCGTGGAGGCGGAGACCCATCAACCTGTCTGCTCACCCCCTCGTCACCAGGAGCCAATCCGCTCTCAGAGGACCAGCCTGGGAACACTACTTAGCAGCAGCTGTGCCGCTCGCTCATTGGCATTGTCTCTCAGTCACCCATACTGTGCAGTACTCTGTCCACGTCGGAGCTAGTTAACGCTCAATACTGTGTGTATTCTGTGTAAGGCATAGGCCTGGGTCTATATACTCTAAGATCAGCACCCTGACTCCCTTTGAGCAGATCGGGACATATAGCCTTAATACAGGAAGTACTACGTGGCCCCAATTTCTTTTCAACACGGCTCTGCCGTAATCGAGTGATGTAATGAAGGCGCAAATGAGTCCGTCCCTGCAACAGTATATGAGACGGTGTGGGAGGAAAGTGTGGGCAGGCAATGATAATGGTGGAAGAAGGTTGTTTTTGTGATCTGGTTAACATAGAGGGCTGGAGGGAGATGGTGGTGGTGGGATCCATCCAGGGCAACACCACACCAACGCTGTGGACTTGGGTGGAGGGGCTGACAATATGGAGCTGTCAATGTTCAAGGAGAAGTTATGAGTGGACCAATGATGAGGACTTCTGATTTATTGCAGAAAAGAAAAGAAAATCAGGATTGCTATAGGCTACAATAGGGGTGAAGCCTCATCTCACTGACCTATACTTTATAAGTTTATTAGGACTGTGTGCATTTGGCATTTTGTGTGCAGGGTCCAGGTTCCAAAATGACATGATTGCTGTCCGTGGTGCTGAACTCTTGTTCAGGCAGGCATTGTAGTTTTATTTTGTTAGCTTTTTTTGCGATAATATCTGGCCTGACAAATTATTTTGTAAATCATTTCCAATAGCTTACTGACGGTCCAGGTGCATGAACAAATAGTTCATTATGTTTTCACTGTCATAATTTCCTCTTGAATCTTTTGGATGAAAAACCACTCTCAGGCTGTGTTTCGCATGCCTTAAAATCTCTGTGTTAAGAGACCGTGGACCATGGAAGAACTCTTGTTCCAAAAGAAGCATGATGACTCCGTCTCCAGATTAAATCTTCTTTTCAAACGTTTTGATGAATTAAATAAGTGCCACATTCAAGGATGAGGCCTGCCTGTAACACCTGTAACATTTTATTCCACATGGTTGTCTATCTATTGTTATACCACACACATGTAACTTTTAGAACAATATAGTTAAGCGCTTTGGGGCTTCTTGCCTCCTTGCACGTTCTTTCTTTTTTCGTATTCCTTCCTTTTTGTATCGTTTTATATTGTGCTAAATAAATCATAGACTCCATGGTGGTGTACACACAGGTAGGCTACTTTACCCCTGCGGTATACCCAAGCCTAGCAGAAATTAGCCCATTCTGACCTGAGATCAGATTCATACGAGGTTTCCGCCGGACACACACTGGTCTGATTAGCTTATTGCCATCATTGTTGATGTTGCTGTATTATACAATTCACATGAACACACACCGGATATGTTAATAATTTATTACCGCATAAATAGGAACATTCATATTTCTACAATTGGTAGGTGTTCAGTGATGGATAGTTGTGGCTGGACAATCCTCCTCCCTGTCGTCGATATACTTTGTGATATTGTCCAGAAATTTGAACAGTGTCTGTTTTCTTTGGGAATGGCTCAGCTCACACTTCGTACCCTGCATCCAAGACAAAATGACAATTGCTTATGACAATATAATTTGAATTGAGACCCTCCCCAACGAAATAAAGAAAATGAAAACACGAGAGCAACATGAACACATTATATTGTACACACATATATTTCTAGTTTGCATAAAAGCATATTAAAATAAGCAGCGTGTTGAATGTTGGTGAAACTAGAATCGATTGTATTTTTATAGCACTTTTCCAAGTGCTCAAATCGCTACACAATGGTCCATTCATTCATACATTGGGAGGTGAAGTGGCAGACAGTCGATGCCAGCGTCCTCACTTCCCACATTCATACACCAATGGTGGCAAGCTACCATGCGAGGCACCGACCGACTCATTGGAGGCAATGTGGGGTTCAGTGTCTTGCCCAAGGACACTTTGACATGTAGACGGACAAGACAGGAGGAGCCGGGATTCAAACCGCAGACCCACGGATCATTGGACGACCTGCTCTACCTCCTGAGCCACAGCTGCCCCAGACTACTGTATAGGTAAACACTGGATTTGGGAGACTTCTCATGCTTACCTCGTTATCATTGACCAACTTCAGGACAAGTTGGAGATGTGGAAGTCTGGAAAGTTGTTTCTTTGTGCCGTTCAGAGATTTGTGATGTTCGAGAAATTCTTCCAGACTCTTCTCAACCAAACAGAGGAAATTTGAGAGATTCTCCTCCTGGGAAGAAGACAGAATTACAGAATAAATAATATCAATATAACAATTATGCAATAATTTTGTGTCTGTCAGGGTTAAAATAGGAGTCATCAAGTACACACGATGCAACATGACGCTGCTGTGATAACACTGGATGTTTTATTAAAACATCTAGAAACAGCAGATTACTAGTAACAACAATACCAAACTATATATGTTAAGAACAGTTCATTACAGTTTGCGGAAAACATACCACACATGGTTGTGTGTAGATAAACTCCCTCAATAGCTCCTGTTAAAAGAAAAGAAGAGAATTGGTCAAATCTTTTAGAAATTACATATTTTCAAATTTAGTTCAATCATAATGATTCTTTTGTATGCAAGATTTTGCAACACTGAATGTAGCTTACCGTGTGATTTTCTCTTTTACGAAAGATGATTTTTACGTCATCTTTCATTTCACATATCAGTCTAAGCCTTTCTTCAGGACGAAGCTTGTGATTACGATTACGGTGATTCAGCAGTGCCTGCTGTTTAGAAAGAGATTGAAAAAAGCTCTTAGAAATGACACATTTGCCCAATTGGATAAATCATGATTAAAAAAATGACACTGAAGATTCTGCAACACTGAACATAACTTACGTGGTTATTTTGGACTGTTTTTACTTGACTTTCCTTCAGGTGTCTCATGGGATTAAATGTACGGTCACGTGGTGCTGTGTAGACCATCATGAATGTCAGAGAGAGGATCCAAAGAGTCTTCATGGCTGAGGTACAGCTCAGTTGTCAAGTTGAGATGGAAAGCTTACTAACATACACTCAAACACTGGTTGCTTATATACTGCACACTATCAAACGATCACACTCTCACACCACTACACATCCTGATGAAGACTGAGATTACAGATTCATGTCATGATCTTTCTGATGACCAAATAAGGACCTGCCATCAGGCTCATCAAAGTCATTTTCTTTCTTCTGTCATAATAATAACATTCTGCAAAAATAGGCAAACATTCAGCAACAAATAGCAGTTCTACAAACTCACAATGTGAGCTTGTATGTAGAGCGAAGAGAATTGGTGTACCGTAGACTTGTATAAAAATGAAGGGGGCTAAGTACGGACCTGTGTCTGTACTGTATGTATATAAAAAGGAGGAATACATATAGGCTATAGGCTACAAAGGAGGAATAGATCATGCACTATGGGACAACTGCTTGAGTAGAGATACCCACATTCATCATAATATTGATTAGCATGAAGTGAAGCTCTTGGAAACGGCAGGAAATTGGTGGTGAAGATAAAATGTGGTCAGTTTTGTGTCACGGCTTATGACTTGAGGAAAATGTGTGACTGACAAATATATTACTATGACAGGTTTACCATTGCGTAAAACAAACGAAGATGAGGATGCACATTCTGATGATAATGAGATGATGTATGATGATAAAATCACCCCTCACTTCACAGGCTTGAATGCCTCTGGACCAAATACACCAGATTCAAGAGCGTTTTTCTGCTCTGATTTTATTATGTTGAACTCTAAATCTTAGTGACCCCCCCCCCCCCCTTTCTCTCTCAATACATTATTTATAATGTATTGTATCCATCGATCCGTTCATCCATCTATAAGGACCATTGAGCAGACGATCATTGAATGGAAAATAGTGAGTCACTATGCTGCTAACGTAGGTAGAAATGTTGTCAAATGCCTCTCTGATCCCCTCCGGGGGTGTTTTGGGGGATCTTCCAAACCATCTTATCTTCAATGCTTCTTTCACACGGAAATAGTTACATGACATGATAAAAGCGTCTTTATAAGCGTCTGTATAGGGGGGCTATCCCCTCCTATACAGCTTCAATGTTTGTGTTGTCTGAACAAACATAAAAAATGCCATTGACAATGAACGGAGAATTTACGTCATATGTATGTCGGTGGGAACCCTTGGCCAATAAGGGACCACCATGATGTCCGATGATGTAGCCTACGATGATTAGAGCGATTTTTTGAAATTTAGACTATATGGATCCATTTGTCTTGTTATATCACATGCCTCTCTGCTCTTATACAGAGATGAATGTGGCGGAAATTCAGTCAGACTCTCTGCAGCCAAACAGATTGGCTATTTTTAGTGAAAGCTTTGGCCACAATATCAGTAAACAGACAATCCACTATAGCCCTGAGGGACTCCGGTTAACGATATAGCATTTAAACTTGAAGTGGTTAAGTGTCAGGGCTGACATATAGGAGTTATATGTTTCATGAGCTGTGGTGGCTTGCACTCTCTCAATTAGGGATTTTCCCAGTGGTTAATTTCACTGATGTGTACAACCTTTATTCAAATAGTTGCAAATGTATTAATAAAAAAACTGAGCATGTATGTTTGATATAATTCCAAACCTCATTTGAAAGAATATATTCAGAGTATACTCTTCATTAGCAAACTGTAAACAAAGAAAAATAAACTAGTTTTTTAGGGGCGTGGCTGGGGGGGGGGGGGGGGGGGGGGGGGGGGGAGCACTCACTGACGTTATAAGAAGATAACGCCCCTGTGACCACCGGAGAGACGGGTGGCAGCCGGAATGTAGACGGCACCCCGGAGCAGTATGGGATGGCACCCCAGCCTATGTCTTCCGTGAGGAAGAAGCCCAACAAACCCACTGTGAGGCCTTTAGGAGGGCCATTCAAGCCTCAAGCAGAGCCTGCGGCACCACCAAGGGGCAAGGTGGAGCCTGCGGAACCATTGCGGCTCGAGAATCCACCACTCCTGAATAAAGTGCCTGGTGTTGGGAGTCTGGTGCAACGCACAGGGCCTGACCTGGTGAGAGCAGGAGTGGACCTGGTGAGACGTAGGAGGGGCCCGGACAGGAGTCAACCCACAGAGCCTAGTCCTTCCACGCGCCAGAATGGTACCTCCCAGTCCCGGCAGATTAGTTCAGGAGGAACGGATTGTGTGGCCCTGGTTTTTCCCTAATGGGACTGATCGAGGGTAGCTACTGGGACGTAAGTCGGGACTTGATCACCCCGGCTGGGTCACCTGGGTGAGGGGTATGATGTTGGGAGACCCGAAACCCCGATGACCTTGGGATACATCACTGAGGATACGTCCCAGGTGCATCCATGCGATGTATTTTTTTTTTTTGTGTAATTCTCTGTTTTTCCATAGTCTATAACCATTAGCCCTTGTAATGAACCAATGAAGCTAAAAGTTGAACATCACCGTTTAGGCTATTATCAATACCTTTGCTGAATCAATTCTTGTTTCGAACTATAACACAGGTACTAGGCCTATAATTATGACATGTTTCCATCTAATACATAATGACAAAGTTCTGTATTTAGCATGCTTGCTTGACACGATTTTTTTAATTTTAATCTTACGTTGAAAAACTCCTGCACCTCTAGTATTCAAACTCTACTATACCGTACTATTACATCACCTTGTTCTGTGTTCACTTAAACTGAAGCCTAACACAGTTTTGGATGATGAAAAAAAAGGAATCCAGCATTTTGTCCCAAGTCACCAATATGGGGCGCTGTGAGACCATTCTAGCATTAAGGAACTGCATGCACACAATTCCACAGTTAACCTCACATCATGAAATGCTTTTAGAACCATCTTTAACTGTATAAGACAAACCCCCTGCTTGCTGGCAGTGTCAGGGGGTTCTCGCTGAATTAAAAGTGTGATCACATTTCTTGTTTCAACTCATTTCTTTGCCTTTTTCTTTTACTATTTTACAAAACATTTTTGAATAGTTAAATTGGCCAGTCTACAAGCTCACAACGTGTCAATGTAGATTGGCTAGTTCAAAAATGTTTTTCAAAATAGTAAAATAAAAATAAAAAAAAGGCCTAAAGAAGTTTAGGGATAAGGGGTTTAGCGGTGACAAAAATGGAGCCCATGATATCTGCTCCTGACCTTTTCCCCCTCTACACCAGAAAGTTGGAAAGTTGGTAACCAAATGAACCCCTATATACAGTGTTGGGCAAGTTACTTTGAAAGCGTAGCTTGTAAAGCTACAAGTAGCTCAGCATGGCAGTAGCTTGATCAAGCTACATAGCTACCCCTGGAGAGATGTAGCTTGTAAAGCTACAGTTACATGGAAAAAGTAGCTCAAAGTAGCTCAGCTACTTTTTATTTTTCAGCGTTAAATTGAGAATGTACATGCGTGTATATGAAACAACATATAATATCCTACAAAAAAGTCACATGCCACGATGCCAGCTGAAATATGCCTCTCAACTGAGTTTTATTTAAAAAAATAAAAAAAAGACTTACAGAGACTTACACAAATAAAAGAGGAGCTGTTTGTTATACATGGCATTTGATCGTCAATGTTAACACATCTTAACTGTAAAAATAATAATGGTATCTTGATAGCCACACGCCCACACCTATACATAAATGATAAATCTTAACTTAACACAAGTTACCTAAACTGTAACTTAACTGTAAAAGAAAGTTGGGCCTATATTTGTGATACCAGGGCCAATCAGAGGCCAATTATTAGAGGCAGCTGTTGGCTTGTCAAGTGCTGCAGTGACATGCAGCCCTCAAAGCAATCAGAAAAATGAACAGTCCTTGATTTTTCAAAGGGGGTTCTAGTACAATAATTAACACAGCAACCAATGGTCAAAATTAATATATTTATTTCATGTTATTGCCCAAAATTGTAGCTTGTAACTTGAGTAGCTAAGCTATGCAAAATGACCCAAAAAGTAGCTGAGCTACTTGACGAGGTACACAAATATGAATGTAGCTAAAATACCACAAGCTACAGCAAAATGTAGCTCAGCTACGTAGCTCAGCTACATGTAGCTTTATACTCCCCAACACTGCCTATATATTATATTATATATATTTAACTCTTGAGAGTGTAAAATGAAGAGTTAAGCATCTGCATTACTTAATTTGTAAGAAGTCTACACAATTAGAGAATGTAGAAGATTTTTTTTTCTTTTTCTAAATTTTTATCCCACGATTTTGTAACCCAGTTTTTTCTTTTCACCCAGTGCCAATTATCTAATGTAATCCTGGGCGCTACACTTCCTCTGCCAACCTGGGGGGGCAGCGGACTGACCTCATGCCTCAAGAAGAAGAATTGTTATTTTGATCAACGTTTGCCTGTTATCTCTACTCATTGTACAAACAGCAATACAGCATGGAATTGTGGAGAAAATATTATCCAACGATAACAAAAAAAGAGGCTAGGCTGTATTTTGCGTGTTTTAAGTACCAGGTCTTATTACTTAACTTAAGACCTGGAGGCGTGGCCAATGCTCTTTGGCCACTCAGAATAGCCAAATGGCATTGATCACGCCTCCAGGTCTTAAGTTAAGTAATAAGACCTGGTATAATAAGACCATCTCATCAAATGGTGGTCAAATGCCAAATAAAAAATGGACCTCAATATGAAAAAGGTTGAAAACCACTGCTCTATACACCAAAATGTCTTCGGTGAAAATAGCCAACGCGTTGGGAGCTTGTACATCGGCAATTTTCGCTAAAGGTTTGCGATCGCTCCCCAGAATAGGGTCGCTATAGGCCTCGGCCTAAACAGCTTCTGAGATCAAGCCTGTGCAGCAGAGAGTAGCTCAAAAGGAGTTTTTAGCCTAATGTCCGACTGTACCTTGTGTTGTTTATATTTCTGACTACAGTAATAAAGTATTCAAACCAAGGGGGAATTCCCTCTTGGTTTCCAGGTGGTCAGCCCGGGTTCAAATCTATAAGCATTGTGACCTGGATGTGATTTTCTGGTGGGAGAGAGGTCAAAGGTCAAAGGGTCAAAGGGAGGGGGGGAGCTGAATCCCAAAAAAAACCCAATATCTCCCGTCCTTGGTCAAGGGGGCATTCCCTCTGGTCCTATAGCGCCTGGTGCTATAACTTTGGTGTCCCGGGGTTCGAATCTCAGGTGTTATACACCCAGATATCAAGAGTCCCGTCTGACCAAACACCAAAGCGTCCGGTTTGCGTTCATCGTCGCGAAACACGACGAGGAAAACCGCAGCAATAAAACAGGACGGATCCTATTCCAACATGCCGCTGATGTCACTATACAGTATGAGTGGAAGAGATGACCCTCCACCAAGTGTCTGACGCTCGCCTTTAAAGTATAGCCCATTAATAATAACCCCTCCCCCCCCCCCCCCCCCCGGCCTCGGAGAGATGCTGCCTCGTCCCTTTATTCCCTTTGTTCTCTGGGATTTATGGCATTCCGTCATCCTCTGAGTGACGTATACGCTATAGCCGTCCGACGCGACGCATAGCAACCGCCGTATAACACCCCAGCCCCCCCCCCGCCCCCCGTTACTGGAGACTGTGAAACGTCTAGCATCGCACGTCCTTCAGGACCTCCAGAGTCAGTGGAGCATGCCCGTGACTCCATATAAAGAGAGGGGGTCCGGGGACGCCCGGGGGTGCTTGAGGGGTTCCCTCCATATATGCTGTTAATACAGCATAATATACGTTGACTATACGAGCTCACTCTTCGCATCACATATCTGCTGTCTTTGAGCATTTATGAGAAAACCTGAGCGTGTTTACTTTAAAGGACCACTTCACCACTTTTCATATCTTCATATAATAGGTCCTCATTAATAATCATGATAAAATGCACGATTTTTTTCTACTCAGTCTGTGTCTCATAGGAGGGCTGTGGGCAGTTCAGAAACCGTCTTCCAGTGACATCATCATTAGGCTGATTTTTTTTACACTATTTTTTTTACAAAAATGTTTAGATTTTCATTATCGTGAGAACGATGGCTTCCATTTTCGCATTGCAACTTTCCAGGACTAGAAGCCTGCGGTTTCTATTAACTTGTATTCCCCATCGATGATGTCACTGGAAGACGGTTTCTGAACTGCCCACAGGCCCTCCTATGAGACACAGACCGAGTATAGAAAAGAATTGCGCCATTTCTTCACGATTATTAGTGAGGACCTATTATATGAAGATAGGTTGAAAAGTTGGTGAAGTGGTCCTTTAAAATAATGTTGAATAATTTGTTTGAGAACTACTGCTCCAGCAGTTGCTCACAGAGGGTATACCATCTGCTCTCTCCCCTTTTACGTAATGCAGCCCCCCCCCCCCCCCATCCGTCCCGTCTGGAAGGACGAGGGTGTGAGGTGAGTGAGTCGCACACCCTCCGTTGACCTCCCTCCTTCCATCACGCATTCTACTTTCTCAATCTCTCTCTCTCTCTCTCTCTCTCTTGCTCTCTCCTCACACACTTTCAATCCCGCTCTCTCTCTCTCTCTCTCTCGCTCTCTCTCTCGCTCTCTCTCTCTTCCATCTCCCTCGCCTCTCTCTGCCTCCCTCCCTCTCTCTCTCTCCCTCCCTTCTTCCCTCTGTCCCGTCCTCCCTCCCTCTCTCTGTCTCCCACTCTCTCTCCCTCCCTCTCTCTGTCTCCCAATCTCTCTCTCTCTCTCCCTCACTCTCTCCCTCTCTCTCTCTCTCTCTCTCTCTCTCTCTCTCCAGTGCTGACGGCAGTGAAGTGCTGACAGCTTCTCTCCCACTCCGCCAGTCACTGGAGGCAGGGAGCGCCTGTCTGTCTGTCTGTCTGTCCGTCCGTCAGCACAGCAGCAGAACCACACCACTACAAAGCCATTGTGACTAGAAAAATAGTAACAGCCTTTTAATCAAAACATTTACCCCTGTGCAACAAAAAAAAAAGAAAGTTACAACAAACACCTCCTATATCAGCAGGTTGGGGCAGACCCCGGATGTGTGTAGTGTGTGTGTGTGTGTGTCTGTGTGTGTGTGTGTGTGTGGGTGTGTGTGTGTGTGTGTGTGTGTGTGTGTGTGTGTGTGTGTGTGCGTATACGTGCATGCATATTTTGTGTGTGTGTGCACGTGTGCATGTATGCGCGCACGTGTGCGTGTGTGACAGGGAGATAGAAACAACATCTCTTCGCCTACAGTACATTAGACATAATCACCTGTAATGTTGTCTACTGTAGGGCTGGAGCCTGGAGAGACACTCATGCAATGACACAGGTCACTTGCATGCATGCGCATGCACGGCACATGCATGCACATGCATGCACACGCGCGCATATATACTTTACACACAAACCTGCACGAGCAAACATAAGCGTGCCTACACA
Source organism: Protomyctophum parallelum (assembly GCF_964188405.1). Classification (NCBI taxonomy): domain Eukaryota; kingdom Metazoa; phylum Chordata; class Actinopteri; order Myctophiformes; family Myctophidae; genus Protomyctophum; species Protomyctophum parallelum. The sequence continues at coordinate 2,649,688 of NC_139711.1, read as the reverse complement.
CACATGCACTCATGCGCACGCCCATTCACACGCACGCACACATACAAGACCTGCAGGTACACACAGGTGTACACCGTACACGCACAAATGCAATCACATCAGTGCGAGCGCACACACACACACACACACACACACACACACACACACACACACACACACACACACGTGCGTGTGAAAATGTGCACGCACGCACGCAAGTGCACACATCTGGAAGTGACGCAGTTTTGATCAATTGAATTACAGTTACAATATACCGGTACAGTTACCGGTATATACAATGCTAAAAGGATAACACAAAAAGCCCAGAGGGCTTAATTGTTTCTGTTCTGTTCTGTGTATTCAATTAATCAAGTGCAGTGCATTCCGTAAAAAACACAATTGTGTGCCTCTACTGTGGTGTAGTAGAAGTATTGTGAAGCCATAGAAAATGGACATAAACAAATGAAGTAAAAGTAAATTTTTGTATTGTTGTATATCAGGGGTCCTCGACAGGCGGAAATAAAATAATGTTGTTCATAATGAAGTGATGAACAACATGTTTAGAAAATAAAATAAAGCCAATCCCACTCTCAGGGCACACAGCAACCAGAAGTACTGAATTACTGGATGGTGATTTGTCCAAACAGCTTTGTGGGAATACAACATGCTGAATGCATTTCCCCAGCAGTGGACAAGTCCACTGACACCAGTGATAATGGTCAGTTGGTGGTGTTCACCCGGCCTTTCATGTTTCCCAAGTCAAGCCTGTTGTTCTCAGCTCTCTCTCCCCCATCCAAGCCCCCTCCGCCTCCCAGGGTCGTCAACGGTGGAGAGTTGTTTACAGTCAGGCGGTTACTGAAGGTTCGCCCTAGGGGCAGGGGTCTCCAGTACCTTGCTGACTGGGAGGGCTTTGGACCAGAGGAGAGGTGTTGGATCCCGTCCAGGTTTGTCCTGGATCGTTCCCTCATCGATGATTTTCACCGTGACAACCCTGATGCCGTGGATGGGGCGCCAGGTGGCGCCCGTAGGAGGAGGGGTACTGTCACAGTCTGAGTGGGAGTGTGGGTGTGTCTGAACCACCTGCATCCTATCCCCTGCAATCATGCCCACAGTATTTAAGACTCAGTCTCTCTGCAATCTCTGCCAGATTGTCTTGTGAACTTCCAAGCAGCCAAGCCATATTCAAGCCTTTGCCTTACTGACTTCTGTTTTGCTTCTCCTAGACCACGATCTTTGCCAAGCCCTTGCCGGTACTTCTGCCATCGCTGACTGCCTTTGGATATTGACCTTTGCATTCTACTGTTTTTGATCTTTGCCTGCCCCTTGCCTGTTTTGTAGTTTTGGAATAAACACCTGCTTTCAGTGACTTTTGTGTCTGCATCCTGAGTCCTTTCCACATGTGCCTGACAAGGGGGAGTTTATTGAGTATTAATTTAGTTTTTGAGTGGTGCCTATAGCCTATAGCTATGTGTGTCTGTCCCTCCATGTGTCTGAGCATGAAAATAGCGTTTGTTCACCACAAAGTACAGTACAGTACAGTACAGTACAGTACAGTACAGTACAGTACAGTACAGTACAGTACAGTACAGTACAGTACAGTACAGTACAGTACAGTACAGTACAGTACAGTACAGTACAGTACAGTACAACTCACTTCAGATGGGTCTGATTTTTGTTAAATTAAGAAAAAACACAACTATCAAAGTTAGTCTTGGTAGCCAATGTGCTATTTCTCTTAAAGGGGCTATTTCTCTTATTATTAAGCAGGCAAATCTTGACAAAATAAAAGTGTTCTTTGTGCCTCAACACAATACCTCTCATTGCTGTGAATTTTTGGAGGGGAATATTTGTGAAACATTTTATTTCCATACTCTGCACCCCAGTGTTGGTTGGTTGGGAGGGGATCCGATTTGTATGAGCTTGCCTTGGTTTGACTGAACTAAACAGGCATAGAGGCCCGCTCTCCGCTGGCCGATGCGTGGCCCGCGTCGCGCTCATGGGACCGGACCTTAGTCTTTTTCTAAAATTATTAGTGGACCTTCAGCATTTCTATAGTTGAGGACCCCTGTTGTATATATTGAGTATTGTTGTATACCTGTTTCTGGAGGTATTGTCATGGATCTATTGTTGGCTGTTGTATAACTTCACAATAGGCCTACGATGTAGGCTTGGAAGTGTAATTATTTATTCTGCCACTTGGCCAGTTCCCACTTTAAAAAGAGACACAGTCTCAATGTGTTTTTTCCTGGTTAAATAAAATAATTCTACTTAACCCATTTAGGCCTGACGCCAAAATAACAAAATGTCTTCTAAATTCTGACAGTTTTTGGAAATAGCCATACCTATGTTTCAATATTTCATGTCAAGGACCCCAAAAATGATATGTAATTGCCCCCCCCCCCCCCCCCCCCCAGAAGCAAAGTTTTGAGTTAAAAAAATATATATACTCCAAATTTGTGCCACATTTTCATGATTTTTCAAAAATAGCAGACCTACAAGCTCGTAGCGCGCCACTCGGTGGCGTGCTATCGCTATGAGCTTGTAGATCTGCTATTTTTCAATAGCAAAATTATAACATAATGTTTAAAACACCATACAGAGTACTTGAGTAGCCTACATGTATTTGGTCGCTTTCCACCCCTGGGCTGAGGAGAGACAGTCATGCAGTCCTGCAGACAGGAGGACATCAATCATCATCAGGTGATGTCCTGTCATGCAGCGCATATTATAATGTGTGTGCGTTCTTTACACTGAGCGCGGAAAGGACTCAAACAAGCATGTCGCGCGGCGAATGTCAGGCGCTTGTCCCTCACGTCGACGAGACTGTCGGCCGCCGCGTTTTGTTTCCAACTGTGACGTCTCGCCTGGCGTTTCCACCACCACCGCATGCATGCATGGAGGCCATATAGCGGGGCTCCGACACCTGCGACACGCGATACCAGTGAAGGCTGGGAAAACGGCCTGCAGCTCCGCATGGCTATATGGTTCCCGCCGGAGGGCTGGAGGGGTGTGTGTGTGTGTGTGTGTGTGTGTGTGTGTGTGTGTGTGTGTGTGTGTGTGTGTGTGTGTGTGTGTGTGTGTGTGTGTGTGTGTGTGATCCTGGAGTGTTGGGTATATACACGTGCGAGTCTGCAGTGCAGTGTGTTGAGTTGAGGGTTGCTGCGGGGACTGCGGTGTGTGTTCAGCTGCACTTTCAGGATGTTTTTATAAGGGAGGCAATCCCCTCCTTCACACACACACACACACACACGCACGCACGCACGCACGCACGCACGCACGCACGCACGCACGCACGCACACACACACACACACACACACACACACACACACACACACACACACACACACACACACACACACACACACACACACACACACAGGTGCATATGGGCTTTAGCCCTGACGGCATAGGGTTACGTGGTCAGCGCACAATGCGTCACGTATGTGCAATATGGTCGGAATGCAAGACATGAGTCTGTCTCAAAGCTGCAACATGCAGCCCTTTCCTGTTGCCCCCCACCCACCCCCTCCCTGTCTGTTGGGAAGCATGCCGGCCTCTGTAAGCTTCTCGCTCTTGTCAGCCATGTCAGGATGGAGGCTCGCTCTCAAAGCCCCCCAAGGCTACGTCTACCTTGCCCCGGCCCACCCAGGGACCTCCTCTCCCATCCACACCTTTCCCACAGGCGGACCCACGGTGGAGGAGGAGGAGGAGGAGGAGGAGGGGGATGGGGGTTGCTTCCTCTGGTTACAGTAAAGCGTCCGAGCCGTTCCACCGGGACCAGAGGAGCAAAAATAAATATATAAACGGAGGAGTTTGTAACATTTTAATTGGCTTTGGAGGCTTAGCTGCGGCTCGCCTGTGGTCGATGCGGTCACGTCCAGCAGCCTCTGAACAGTTAAGGCACAGGCTCTCTCTCTCTCTCTCTCTCTCTCTCTCTCCCAGCTAACATGTCCATCTGGGCCCAATTGGGTTTTGACATGGGCTATGGACATGGGTTCCAAGTGGGCCGTGCACCCAGTTTTCACAAAGGGCCCACCAAAGGGCCCACGGCGTGCTATAGTATGCCGTACGGTATGGGCTTTAGCCCATGTTAAAAAATGATGAAAAACGAGGATAAAAAATAAATAAATAAACTATGGGCTATAACCCATCGTTTTTTTCATTTTTTCATTTTTTTCAAATCCTCAAAAATGATGAAAAACGGCGTGCTATAGTATGCCGTACGATATGGGCTATAGCCCATGGTCCAAAATGATGAAAAACGAGGATTAAAAAAAATTCTAAAATTCTAAAAACGATGGGCTATAACCCATCGTTTTTTTCATTTTTTCATTTTTTTCAAATCCTCAAAAATGATGAAAAACGGCGTGCTAGAGTATGCCGTATGATATGGGCTATTAGACGAGCGTCTGAAAATGGGATAAAAAACGTCTATTTTTAGATGTTTTTTATCCTATTTTTAGACCCACGTCTAATAGCCGGCTATTGCTCAGTGAGATGGTCAAAAATTATGAAAAACGAGGAATAAAAAAAATTTCAAAAATTCAAAAAACGATGGGCAATAACCCATGTTTTGTTTTTTGTTTTTTATCCTCAAAAATGATGAAATACGGCGTGCTATAGTATGCCGTACGGTATGGGCTATAACCCATACTGTACGGTATGATGAAAATGATGAAAAACGAGGTTAAAAAATAATAAATTAAATTAAAAAAACGATGGGCTATAACCCATGTTTTTTTTTTTTCATTTTTTTCAAAACCTCAAAAATGATGAAAAACAGTGTGCTATAGTATGCCGTACGGTATGGGCTATAGCCCATGTTAAAAATGATGAAAAACGAGGTTTCAAAAAAAAATCTAAAATAAAAAAAACGATGGGCTATAACCCATGTTTTTTTTGTTTTTTTTTTTCAAATCCTCAAAAATGATGAAAAACGGCGTGCTATAGTATGCCGTACGATATGGGCTATAGCCCATGGTCCAAAATGATGAAAAACGAGGATTAAAAAAATAATAATCAAAATTTCAAAAAACGATGGGCTATAACCCATCGCTTTTTAAATTTTTTTCAAATTCTCAAAAATGATGAAAAACGGCGTGCTATAGTATGCCTTACGATATGGGCTATAGCCCATGGTCAAAACGAGGATATTTTCTTTTCTTCAAAAATCGTTTATTTATTTATTATTATTATTTTTTTCAAATCCTCAAAAATGCTGAAAAACGGCGTGCAATAGTATGCCGTACGATATGGGCTATGGTCCAAAATGATGACGTTCTCTCTACTGCAACATACTTAATAGTATAGCGGTGTATGAGAATGGGTGTTGCGGAGGATGAGAAACATTAGCATTGTGCTATATATAGGAAAAAAAAAAAAAAAAAAAGATGTTGGCTTTCCACGTGGGAGACCAGGGTTCGATTCCCGGCTGTTACACTATCATACAAAAGAAGACCTCAACAGCGCAAAGAAACATCTGATTAATATGATTCTGTGTTATTTAAACTTTACTGAAGTCTAACGCACAAAAGATCACTTCAAAATTACGAGGAGACTTTGCCTGAGAGTGTCTGACTGATGGTGCAGTGGTCTAATCATCAGGCTTTCAGTACAGACATTCCATGTTCAAGTCCTGTTCCTCCTACAGCTCAATGCTGCAGTAATTTGAACTTTTCAAGGCTTGAATAAAAAATAAAAACTCAAAAGCACCAGGAGACATCTGCTGAATGCCCAAAGGTGCCTTGGCTCAATGGTGTGGAGCGCTTGACCTGTTGCCTCTGCTACAGACAGTTGGCAGGTTCAAGTCCCATGTCATGACATCAAGGTGCTGGAGGACCATCGGGAGACGATGCTCTCTCCCCCTGTTTCCTGAGATGTAACGGTTGGGGCTTATGTCTGAAAGAACCCTGTCCAGCTAACCTTTTACCATGAAAATGTCCAATTTTACATACTCTTACCACCTCTCAGTGTGCCCTTTTCCAACTGGCCTGGAAGCCAGACATAAAAGAGGGACTTTACAACCAAGTTTTGGGCCACCAATCAGGGCCCAGTATGCAAATACACAACCTATTCTCTCAGATGATGGGACAAAACCATGAACTATAGTATGTCGTTTTTTCATCATTTTCATATTGGTTTTTGAAATCGTTGCGAAAATCATGAACTATAGTTCATGGTTTTTGCGACGATTATTAAACAAATATACTATAGTGTGTAGTTTTTTCATTGTCAAAAGTCAAGAAAAATGACATTGCCATTGTCGACGATTATAATCAGGGCCCAGTATGCAAATACACAGACTATTCTGTCAGATGATGGGCCAAAATGCATTGCTATTTTATTTGTAAACGTTTGACCTAATTCTTATCTGTAAAATGTTAGGTGGACAGGGTTCTTTCAAACATAACCCCCAACTGTTACTTTTCAGGAAACAGGGGGAGAGAGCACCGTCTCCCGATGGTCCTTCCCAGCACCTTGATGACATGGGACTTGAACCTGCCAACTGTCTGTAGCAGAGGCAACGGGTCAAGCGCTCCACACCATTGAGCCAAGGCACCTTGGGGCATTCAGCAGATGTCTCCTGGTGCTTTTGAGTTTTTATTTTCTATTCTAGCCTTGAAAAATTAAAATTACTGCAGCTTTGGTTGAGTATTAGTTTTGTTTGAGTTTTGAACCAGTAACCTTTGGATTACGAACCTCAGATTTATCTTTTGAGCCACACTGGCATGTAAGGTACAATCGGGAACTTATATTTAACCAGCCGTTTAGAATTGAGATGGACAGTGAAAATGTTCTTCAGGAGACTTGAACCCTGAATGTTCTGTTTATAAAGCACCGGTTTATCTCCTGTGCCACACTGGCATGTGAGGTGCAATCGGGAACTTATATTTAACCAACCGTTTAGAATTTAGATGAAAATGTTCTTCAGGAGACTTGAACCCTGAATGTTCTGTTTATAAACGTCTAAAACAAGTCTAAAAATAGACGTGTTTTAGACGTGCTATAACCCATGTTTATTTTTTTATTTTTTTTCAAATCCTCAAAAATGATGAAAAACGGCGTGCTATAGTATGCCGTACGGTATGGGCCATAGCCCATGGTCAAAAATGATAAAAAACGAGGATTAAAAAAAAAACTAAAATTCTAAAAACGATGGGCTATAACCCATGTTTTTTTGTTTTTTTTCCATTTTTTAAAAATCCTCAAAAATTGTGAAAAACGCCGTGCTATAGTATGCCGTACGGCAGGGTTCCCCAATTAATTTTCCTCAAGGGCCATATTTTGACTAGCGTACCAGGCTGGGGGCCGAGTCTGCACGCGCAAGGTCGAGGTCTTGCCCTGAAAATTCATTTTCAGGGCAAGACCCCATTTGAAAAGTATGCCCAGTTTGACATGCATAGGCTACTGACCATTTAATGCCATTTATATCTGGGACCCTTAAAAAAATAAAATAAAAATAAAAATAAATCTTTTTTTAAAATTCTTTCATGGGCCACAAGGGGGCGCTCTGTGGGCCGCAAATGGCCCGCGGGCCGCCTATTGGGGAACCCTGCCGTACGGTATGGGCTATAGCCCATGTTCAAAAATGATGAAAAACGAGGTTAAAAAAAAAATCTAAAATTCAAAAAACGATGGGCTATAACCCATGTTTTTTTTTTTTTTCATTTTTGTCAAATCCTCAAAAATGATGAAAAACAGCGTGCTATAGTATGCCGTACGGTATGGGCCATAGCCCATGTTCAAAAATGATGAAAAACGAGGTAAAAAACCCCCAAAATTTAAAGAAACGATGGTATGCCGTACGCTATAGTATGCCGTACGATATGGGCTATTAGACAAGTGTCTAAAAATGGGATAAAAAACGTCTAAAAATAGACGTCTAAAACACATCTAAAAATAGACGTGTTTTAGACGTCTATTTTTAGACGTCTATTTTTACACGTTTTTTATCCCATTTTTAGATATCCACGTTTTTTTCTTTTCTTCAAATCCTCAAAAATGATGAAAAACGGCGTGCTATAGTATGCCTTACGGTATGGGCTATAGCCCATGGTCAAAAATGATGAAAAACCAGGATAAAAAAAAAATCTAAAATTCTAAAAACACCCTCATCAAGTCACCTTTTGCGCAATGTGGCCCTTGCCCCAAAATGAGTTTGACACCCCTGCTATAGACCCTCTACAACAGTGGTTCCCAAACCTTTTCTTGTCAAGGACCCCCGAATTTACACTTTATTAGCCCGTGGAACCTAACCCTAAACCGGCTATAATCCATGGTCAAAAACGATGAAAAATGAGGATTTGAAAAAAGAAAAAAAAATCACTTCCAGACCATGGGCTACAGTCCATGGTGTCGGAGTGATTTTCGTCCTCAAAAATGATGAAAAACAGCATGCTACAGTGCCCTAACCCTAACCCTTGATCGTAGGAGATAGTAATGTAGGACTCTACAGATCGAGTGCTATCCAGTCATAAAGTTTGAACACTTGAAGAAACTACTACAGAAAACTGGAAACACCGTCAATGTGGCGCACTGCATCCTATCCGTAGGAATGAACAATCGACAGCAGGTGACAACAGAAACAGGACGGAAGACAATGAAGGCGGACACAAGTGTGGCCTACATGGGTCACATATAATTCGCCCAGCTGGTACCCACTTAAGGCCCAATCAGATCCCAGTTCAAACCCATATAGGCAAACACAGGTGGCGCACACACATGGTTCTGAAATAAAATGGCCCATTTGGATACCACCTAAGATCCAGTTAGAAACCCACGTAAGCCCATATGGGCTAACACGGGTTGGCCCTTTGTGAAAACTGGGTGCACGGCCCACTTGGAACCCATGCCCATAGCCCATGTCAAAACCCAATTGGGCCCAGATGGACATGTTAGCTGGGATCTCTCTCTCTCTCTCTCTCTCTCTCTCTCTCTCTCCCGCTTTCCAAAGGCACGGCACCACGGTTGGCATTTACTGGACAAAACCGCCGGTTGAAACCCGACTCCCTCATTACACTGTGTAAAGAGTTACTGTACATCCCCCGCAAACCAACCAATGGCCCTGTCCCTTTTCATTCCAAACAGGCCGTGTCAGATTGTAAACAGACCGCGGCCCCGGCTGCGTGTGCCTTAAGTGTTTTGATGTGTTTTGACTCGTGCGTGGTTCCCATGCCATTCGGGAGAGAGAGCCGCACCGCTCGATTGGTATCCTGTCAACAGGGAGCCTCGCAGCGACGAAACCTGGAAGTGGTGCATCGCTCGACGTGATGATGTCATTACCTGTAGCCGTGCAGGACGTGGCTGTCAACGCCGGAGCTATGAACGGCGTGAGTATGTTTATGTTACGTATGTGTGCATACGTGTGTGTGTGTGTGTGTGTGTGTGTGTGTGTGTGTGTGTGTGTGTGTGTGTGTGTGTGTGTGTGTGTGTGTGTGTGTGTGTGTGTGTGTGCGTGTGTGCGTGCGTGCGTGCGTGCGTGCGCGTGCGCGCGTGAACAGGGATTAAGTGGGGTTTGAGATGAGACGACGTGAGGCCTGCAGCAGGGCAAGATGGTGTCTCCATTTCCACCCTGAGCGCTCCCTGGTTCCTCGTACCTCTGAGTGATAGAAAAGTCTCCAATTAGAGCCTTGAGCTCATGTCACACATCTGTTGATCCCATCCGCCCCGGCTCCAGGAGTTTCCTACCTATTTATGAGAAAGCCATCTATTCTCCTTCACGCCTCCTAATCCCCACAGCCTCCATTATTCCTGGGATAGCGCACTGTCACCATAGAAATCAAGCAGGAGAAACAAGCAAAACAAAACAAGAGAAAGGGGAGAAGAGAGAGGAAGAAAAGAAAAGAAAAAAGTCATAATAGGGGGGAAAATATGGATGGAGACAAAAGGCGACGGAGGAGGGAACAATTGTGAAAATTCTCCAAAGGTCAAAGCGCTGGTAAAAAAGAGAGAAAAAAAAACAGTAGAAGTAAAGAAAAAAAAAAAACGAACAGCCATGAAAGTGTCAATATGGAGTTTGTGACGCACGGTCGGCGTGGGTTTTAGCTGCTTAGGCGAATGGGTCTCGGGGGCTCTTTATTTCTGAAGCTTGACTGCAATTTGGATAAGAGAAGCGAGCGGTCCCACGGAAAGTAGCCGCCAACACTGACAAGCTGCTGGAATGGCCCCCGTGCGCGCGCCGCCGCCGCCGCGCGCGGGGTCACACAGCGAACCCCATCCTCAGAACAACATCTCTGGACCTCCAACGCAACGGTCACGCACGGTGGGCAACACACACAGCCGGCATGCCGCATGCTTGCAATACAGTATGCAGGGAAGCACACGCACACACACACACACACACACACACACACACACACACACACACACACACACACACATTTGTACCCCCCCAGTCTTGTAGCTGTCAGCCTGCCAGAGCAGTGTGGCAGTTGGTTGTGTGACCCCCCCCCCCCCCCCCCCCTCCCCCTCTCTCTCTCTCTCTCCTTATCTCCCTCTGTCTCTCTTCCCTTCACTCCCCCCTCTCTCTGCCTAGAAGACAGGGCAAGGCGCCTGCTGATAGTGCAGTAAATGCTCTGACAAGAAAAGTGTTTCTAATGAATTGTGGCCATAGAAACCCACAAACCCAAAGCAAGACGACTGTGAACAAATTGAGCTCTTCAAAGCGCGGCAGCGCTGAATGAACTCCAAGTCACTGTAGCAGACTTTCCCTGCATTATCATACCCGTGGCGCGGGCGGGCACACACACACACATGCGCGCGCAGCCGCGCACGCACACACACGCACACGCACACGCACACACGCACACACACACACACACACACACACACACACACACACACACACACACACACACACACACACACACACACACACACACACACACAAACTGTGTTTAAATGGGAGGACATGACATGTTTTGATCAGAAGATTCCATTGTAACTATAAAGGTTATGCCTTCGGAGGGGAGAGAGAGAGCAGCGCTCACAGTTGGAGGGGATTTGGGAGAATTGTATAATTGTTCTGCAGTCACATGTGTCACATAAAGAGGCGCCAAGCCCTCTGTAACGAGGATTAAGTGTCTTTTCCATCGATTCATTGCTCCGCTCTGTGACATTTTTGCATTTTTGTTTGGTGTGTCGCGAAGGGCGCTATCTCTTCCATCTCAGCTGTCTTTTGTCCGATTACACACACACACACGCACACGCACACACACGCACACACAGCTAGCATCACTATCTCGACTTTCCATTGTGGACCGCCGTTTTTTTCTTTTCTTTTTACTGGTCAGTGTGGATACTCGCCGCCATCGGGCCAAAGCCTGTAAAACTAACACAAGCATGTTTCATTGAGGTGTGAGGTGTGAACTAATACAGTCTCCACTGTCTGGCCGGCAGAAAAAGGGCCTGTAAGTGAATCCTTTTGGCCCTCGAGTGGCGCAAGAAGCCAATTGTCTGTTATTCTGTCTTTGCTGTGAGTGAAGTGGACCACTGCGAGGAGTATTAATAGTGGTTTATGGGTTTATGTTTGACGTGCTGTTTAGGTGCCGTGTTTGTTGGCCTGGCGGAGGCCCTTTGGCGAAGGCTTCGTCTCAAGTTCCCGCATGGAAGCTGTTTATTGTTCGATATATTAATTGATTTAAGCACTCCCCCAGGCACAGTAAAGTCAAATGGAATTGCTGTAATTGTGGGATAAATCCTCCCATAACGCGCATCGAGTAAAAACCACGAGAAGACGCGATATACTATACACGGTTCATTCTCCCGCTCTCTCGGTCTTTTCTGTGCGTGCGTGCGTGCGTGCGTATACGGCCTCAGGCCTTAATGGCTTTAAGCTCAGGTGGTGTTCTATTGGGTGGAAAGTAACCAATTACATTTGATTTACCCAAGTACTGTACGTACGGTAAGTACAATTTTGAGATAGGCTACTTTAAATGTATAGTATTATTTAAAAACATTCACACAACCACTTAGTCTCTTCGAAAATAACACAGACAAGCACACAATTAAGCCACAGACAAATGTCGCAAACGTGTGAAATGGGTCATTCTTCATAATGACTACTTTGATGCCAATACCTTTGTGTACGTATTCAAGTAAAATGATGTATTCAGGCCTTTTACTTGTAACTGTGAGTATTTATACACTGTGGCATTGATATACTTTTACTGTAAGTAAAATAAATTCCAAGTTCCTCCTCCACCACTATCCTGCATACATACCTATTGTATCTGTAAGGTCTATTAAGCCCGACACACACCGTCTGTGAACGCCAGGCGTCAACCCGCTTCACAGGCCTGTCCTCGCTTTGTTATTTTGTCGGCGCTGACAAGCAGCCGTGTATATGCTGCGTTCACGCGGGCAGATGCAAAGACACAGTCTACCATTCATTGTCAATGGAAGCCAGCGACATGAAAGCTACGAAGAAAATCCGACGTTTGTATATAGCTGCTGCTTCAAAAGATACAAAGCTACAGATTGAAGCTGAGCTCACGGGTTCAACTTCCAGATGCAAAGCTACAAAGCCACAACTGTATAGCTGCAATTTATTTCATTGACCGTCTCTTCCGCTTTTTCACCCTGTTCTGGCTGACAAAAACGTGCGGCGTCTTCTCCTTGTCCGTTTCAATTGTTTCCAATGCATAAATAATGCCTGCTATATAGGTCTAAAAGGGCTCTCATTTGAGACTCCATGCTGGACTGCTGTTTTTTCTCAATTTCCCCCGCCAGTCGCCGTGCCTCCAACACACATCACTATTAAAACACAATCAGTGCCGGAAGTCCTTCAAAACAGGAGCTCTGGGGTGCCAGAGTAAAAGCGGACATGTCTGGTCGCATTTACTCTGAAACCCACGACCCGGAAACAATCCGCTAAATAAGTGTGCTTTACATTGCTATAGCTTACATTGCTATCGTTTTAATTTATACGCTCCGCTCCATTTTGCTAGATGTACCCAAAACACCCCAGAGGGGATCGAAAACAACGGGAAGTATGATTACTTCTAACGCGACAAGTGACGGGGCCGCGATGGGCCGTCAAAAAAACACAATCTTTGATTAGAATTGGATGATTAAAGACGGAACTTTTGATTAGTCTCCGCCCTGGGCGTGCAGTGGGATTATATGATAGGACGGAGACCTCCGTTGTTTTTTTTTGCCACTCGGGGTGTTACTTTAACAACAAAGCGACAGATATGCTGTGATCTTTGCATCTTTGCATAATGCCTCGCGTTCACACGCAAAGATACAGTCTACCATTCATTTTCAATGGAGGCCAGCGACTTGAAGATACAAAGATACATCCGATGTAATGTTTGTAGCTGCTGCAAAAGCTACAAAGCTACAAATTGAAACTGAGCTTCCAGATGCAATGGAAGGAAGCTACATGCTGGATTGTTGTTGGTTTGTTCCTCAAACTCCCCTGCCGGCCAATGTGCCTCCGACACACGACGTTCAGCGAAGTCTGACTGTTACATAATCGGGGATTATATTTATGAGATGATAACCTGATGATTGTATTTATATATATATATATTATATGATAACGTGGTTATGCTTATATATATATATATATATATATATATATATATATACTTATAATATATCGTGAATAGGTTACATTGTACAGAGTGCTGATCAACACTTTCAGTCACAGGTCTGATCTGCTGTGGTGCGTGGAGGCGGAGACCCATCAACCTGTCTGCCCACCCCCTCGTCACCAGGAGCCAATCCGCGCTCGGAGGACCGACCTGGGAAGACTACTTAGCAGCACCTGTGACATGCAATCATTGGCAGTGTCTCTCAGTTTCCCCATACTGAGAGCACACTGTCCAGAGGAGCTAGGGAATGCTCAAATGTCTTGAAACTGTGTATAGGCGTAGGCCAGGGGCTATATCTGTGTGGAGCCCCTGAGCTGATTCTGTGATTCCGTAGGCCAGGGGCTATATCTGTGTGGAGCCCCTGAGCTGATTCTGTGACTCTGTTATTTGTGATGCTGAGCTAAAGTTACAACTGATTATAATTATATATATATATATGTAGAGATATATAATATAATGTACAGAGTATGGGAGCGTGTTTATTGTAAATCTTTGTTAGGCAGTAGTTAGTGTAGGCAGCTTAGGTAGATTGACTTGTGTAACCCCTCTTTTCCTTTTATTGGTTAGAGTTAGGTCAGAGTGTTGTGTGACTTTAGCATAGGGCTAGATAGTTTTGATTGTTTTATTAGTTGCCCCATACAGCCTGTCTTTGTGTTGAATTTGAAAGCTACTGTTATCATATACTTTTTCACAATAACGTTGAATAAACAACAAATGAGCATTTGCGCCTGTCGTAGACATGCGCAGAGCAAGTTCAGTCAGGGAACCTCAGTCAGCGCGCCGGCCGTTAATTGGGCCACCGCAGCATCAAGCTCTCATCCACATGATTCACTCAGCCAATCACACGCTCACCCAATCTCTCATACCGGCTACTTGAACCAGAGGGGTTGCAGTCCTCTGCCTTCTTGCTTGCTTACACTGCTGTTGTATCAACGTGCTGTTGTCATACAACCTGCGCTCAACTCTGCTTGCTTTAGCCTACTGCCGTTGTATCAGCGTGCTGCTGTCATACAACTTGCGCTCATTCTGCTTGCTTACTGCTGTTGTATCAGCGTGCTGCTGTCATACATCCTGCGCTCAATTCTGCTGCTGCTGCCTTTTTGTATACTGCGTGCTGCTGTATACAAAGTGCTCACCCACCTCCACCCCAGCTACCACCTGTCGTTTTGGATCTACTGTTTAGGTACGGGGGATTCAGAGTCCCTATGGTTGGGACTGATGCGCTTGACCTGAGTACCTAAAAGCAGATCCAATACATCGCCAAACCATAATAAATATATTGCATTGATTATCTTATATTCAATAAATATATATTACATCCTCCTTGAGTTGTCTGACTGAACTCTTATGCCAGCTGTGTTGCATCCTCTTCTTATACCCCTAGACATACAAAGGGGAACGTAACACTGACCAACGGATATACAAAGCGACAAAACTTACATTAAGTAAAAGTACCACGATATAGAAAATAGTGAAAGACGTGTATTCAAAATGTTACTTGAGTCAAAGTACAAAATGCGTCAACATAATAGCATAAGTAAATGTATACTGTATAGTTGCTGTGTCCGCTGATGACAGAGCGGTATAGAAACAAAGAGTTGAACGGCAGACACAGATAGAGCTGTAGGAGTCTTTCACGCCACAGTGGGGGAGCTGTTAAAAGTGGAAGAATGGAGTCAGAGGTCTAGTGGGCCCTTAGGGGGCTCTTAGGGGCCCCTCAGCAGCCCTCTATATACTGCTCTGACCCCCGGACCCCCGGACTATTCCTTGTGATGTCACTTAAGTCGTGTCAGAACTACTTCATACCTGCATGGTATGCACACCCAGACCCAAGCCCCCCCCCCCACCAACACGCACGCACGCACGCACGCACGCACGCACGCACGCGCACGCACGCACGCACGCACGCACGCACACACACACACACACACACACACACACACACACACACACACACACACACACACACACACACACACACACACACACACACACACACACACACACGCCATTCCAGATTCTTCTCTTTCTTATTCTCAATTCATTGGAATTATTCTCTTGCCAGTTTGCTGCATATGTCTCAAGCTGGTCACACTAGAAGATCTGAAACAGATGATTCTGCGAGCGCACCCGCATGCAGGTCTGTGTGTGTGCGTGTGCATGTGTGTGTGTGTGTGTGTGCATGCGTGTGTGTGTGTATGCGTGTGTGTGTGTGTGTGTGTGTGTGTGTGTGTGTGTGTGTGCATGTGTGGTTGAAGGTACAGTTCAAGAGTCACCGGCGTATATACTGCTAAGTGTAAATGCAAAGTGATCTTTGGAACATGGAAGCTGGCCACTGAAACCAGACTTGGCGTTGGGGGAAGGAAACATTAAGCCCAGCGCCGCGGCGCGCACCAACAAACACAGACGAAATACATGAAACATCGCGGCCACATTGTGGTTTTTAACAGCCTGCTCTATATAGTAGTAGTATTGCACACGACCATAATGTACGAGTGAGGCAATCAGCGCGTGTGAAGCGTGCAGGATCCAAATGAACTTTGAAGTGTACACCGTTTTGGTGTAATGAGTTTTCTTGCACTGCCAGGCAGTTAAATTGTGAGAAGTATGGGGGACAGACGGAGTGCACGGAAGGCCCGTCAAGTCACCATGAGGTGTTCATACGCTGCTGTTCACAGTCAGTGGTTTTCTTTTTGACTTAAAGCTGTACCCTCCTCCTCTGTAACTTTCCTGTTCCGCCCCCATGCAGATTCAACCTGCTGCTCGGGGTGCTAGTTTCACCACTGAACTAATAGAGCCTTGCTGCTTGATCAAAGGAGCTTCAGACTATACTCCACTTGTCAAACAGGCGTCAAACCAGACACTGCAGATGTCACAATATAAGTGCAGAAAGACTCAAATATATACAACCACCCCAATTGTAAAACATAATATTTGATCGCGGCAATAAAGCAATTTGAATTGAGTGTTTGTTCAATAACAGCGGGTCTCCCTCTCCATGGCTCTTTAGCCCAATCTGAACGGGCACCCATTTTGGTGTCGGCATCATGTTATGCTTTAGCTATTTAAAAATAGCAGATCTACAAGCTCATATCGCGCCACCGAGTGGCGCGATACGAGCTTGTAGGTCTGCTATTTTTGAAAAATCGAAGAGCGACTGACATTTTTAGAATCTGATCTCAGGTCAGAATGGGTTCATCAGACCAGTGTGTGTCCGGCGGAAACCTCGTATGAATCTGATCTCAGGTCAGAATGGGTTAGAAAGGGCTTTTTCAGGTCGTCCAAATCCAATCAGGAGAGACAAACCAGCAAAGAGAATTTATTGTCATACATGTTATAGTGTTCAAGTTCTAGTTTTGTCTGTTCCTATGTGTTTTTCTTTCTTGTTACAAATCTAGAAACGTGCACTTAGTCGGTAGAGAGCGCGAATCACTTTGAATTTCACTTGTTTAACTATCCTGTATGAGCTCCCTCTAGGGTCTCCTGATTGGATAAAATTGGTATCCCGACCTGAAGATGTATTTTCTGATTACAGAAGAGCTGGAGAGACGAGGAGTATATATTATTAGAGACTTCACCGAGAGGAAACCCTGAAGCGAAAAATACGTACATGGTGGCTGAAAGTAGGTACTGCAGCCTGGGCCATACAGTACATGAACGCGCTTGGCTCACGCCGCCAGCCAATATACAACGGGCGGAAAGCCATCCCCAGAATGCACTCTGTTCTAAGCCGGAAGAAGAGGTGAAATCGTCCTCATGCGCTGGGTGAGCAACTCAATGTCGGATGGGAGGAGAAATCCGGAGACCCCATACTGAACAAACACAATCATGTACGACAGCAATGATTGGTAACCTATAGAGCTATTTAACACTTAATTGTAACCAAACACTATCACTTATACACCCCCCCCCCCCCCCCCCCCCACCCTTTCAGTTGACGAGTTTAGTGGTTTAGTGTCTAGGTGTTTCAGCTTGAGGCTGGTGTCTGTGTGTAAACGTGTCTGTCTGCATGTGTGAGAACACAGAGACAAAGCAGGTCCATGCGCGTGTGCGGTCCCGCTGCAAGTTTACTTCTTCAACACCCTGGAAAAGCGTGAAACAGGCCTCGGCGGACCAACGCTCCACACTGACTATCACTCCATTACCAGTCGGCCCGCTTGACTCAGTCAGGACAATGTACAAAACAGCTGTGGAAAAGGCCTCATGCTTTCTCTTTAATAGACTGTCCCTTTAGAAAAGTTTTTTTTTTTGTTCCCCCTCCTCCTCTCCATTTTTATCAGAAGTCTAGAAATACCCACCCACTTCTGTCATGTAAGATTGGTTCGCCTCCAAGTATGACATGATTGGATCATCTGGTTCCAGTTAGGGTGGGGCGCCCTGCAGAGATAGAGTGGACGCGGGAATGCCATTACTGAATCGATAAAGCCTTGTTAGCATGTTTTTGGACACACGGTGTGCAACGAAAACTCTCCTTCATGACCCTGATGCTTCGAAATGGTCACGGCGCCCACCATATAGAGGGACCCGTACACATAGCGGGATGCTGCAGCATGTTGAGAGAGGCCGTATAGTGTTAGTATACCGGTCGCTGCTCGAACCCTGCTCCTGTTTCTGGTATGTAACTTGTGAACCACATGTTGCACAGATTCCAGCTCCATTAAAGTGTTCTCTGTTGCCATTCGGGCCATAAAGCACTGATCATTCTGGCAGGAAACATGTCTGTGTACGGAGCGCCGCGGAAATGATGTGCTGATGCGGCGGGCCGAACCCGGAAGATAGCGCGTGCCACCACGGGGTCCCGCTGCAGATTTACAACGTTGTCTTTGTGTTGGGTTTAAGATGAAATAATGTTTAATTAAGCACTGTAGCAAACAATAGTTTATTATGATATTCACTCATGTTGAGTAAATCTGACATGAAAACCACAGCCCTGGGCCATAAAGAAATCACTTTGACTATTGCAATACATATTGCAAAAAGAAAAAGAGTCTGTCGGGTGGGTGGGTCTGCATAATTTTTGATATTGTTATTAGGCAACTTAACCTTTTTTTCCCTCGTAAAGTAACGCCCTTGATCATAAACTACAGCGTCACACAAAACTATTTTGGGTGTTCTTTTCATTTGAATCCTGAAATGTAACCGTTTTGGACATATGAGGTTCCCCACCCGACAGAGACGATATATATATATATATATATATAGTAGTGGCCTGTTGATTAGCATCTCCAACATAATTGAGTAGTGTACCGATGATGTTGTGAGATTGGTGGGCATGAGATGAGAGCCCAGTTATCAGTTATTTCAAATGAGATTGCAAAAGCTGCAGGTACTACTACAGTAGGTATACAGTACTAGGTAGACATCTCTTTGGCCACGATGCCGCCGCTTGTTGACAAGCGGCGGCAAGCTTGTGTAAACACATTGAAGACAAAAGTGAGGACGCAAATTTTGATTGGCCAGAATGAGATGGTGTATGATGATGAGATCGCTTATAAGCTTCACACAGGTGTGACTTTTTTATTGATAACGAGCACCTTATCGATCAGGCTTATCGAGCCACTATCAAGCATTTTCTAATAGTGGTCTTTTTTGTGGAGAGACCGGGAGATGACAATACATTCTGAACAGAACCGGGGGCACGGTAGTGCTGTCGCCTCACAGCTGGAAGGTCCTGGGTTCGATTCCTGGGTTCGGGAAAGGAACTGGTCGGAATAATGTGTTACTTCCATGCGTCCGGCCGTGGAAACTCTCCCCTGTCAGGTGAAAAGAAGCAGCTTGGACTATATGTATAGAAGGAAGCATGAGGTCAGTCCGCTGCCCTCCCCAGGTTGGCAGAAGAAGTGTAGCGCCCAGGATTGCATTAGATAATTGACACTGGGTGCATCTTGGCCGGTAGTCCGAGTCTGGCAGTGTGTCGCGGGTTCGACTGCATGTCGGCCTTTACTGCATGTCATTCCCCCATTTCTCTCCCCATTTCCTGTCAGACTACTGTCTGTCTCTCTATAAAGATAAAAAAAAAGGCGAAAGCCGCATAAAAAAAAAAAAAAGGGTTGCAATCGTGGGATAAAAATTAGGAAAAGAAATATATATATTCTGAACAGAACCAGTAACTTTCACTAGGGCCTTCAAATACTTCAATACTTTTCTAACAGGCGGAAGGCAATTGACCTTTTTACTTTTGGAAAGAAATATTGAAGAAACTGTTAACTGGTTATTGGTTAATGTATGTAACCGTCACTTTATAACATCATTTTGTTTACAGCGCTGGTTGGCAGGTATCAATACACTTTTAGACCGACATGTTTATGCCAGCATGCCAGATTTATTTCTTGACCGCCTCTTGTCTTGATTGTTTAAACATGATGTCATGGACCAGCAGGGCTATGTTTGATAACAAGCTTGATAAGCCCAAAGCGTGAATCCATTAGCGTGAATTCACATCATTTGCGTTAGTCTGGCCCAGTGCCATTAGCGTAGATTCACGCCAATTGGTCTTTTATAGTGCTTTTGATCGATCGAGTCAAGATGCTACTCACATTAGCATCGGGTTGCTAGCTGATGATGTCAACAAGACTGGAGCGCGCCATCTTGAATTTCTCACACGTTTCTTTCAATCGCCTTTATCTCCAATTAATTTATGATCAAAACAAGGTTTATTCCACGGCCCATAGCCGATGCCGTGATCCTAGCGATGAGTCTTTCTTGTCACTGATCGGGAGACCGGGAGTGGATGCAACAACACACAGTAGTAGTATCATTTGTAACATCCGGTCACGGGTTTTGGCTCTTCAAAATAAGGGTTGAATGGGGTGAAATCCTGGCATAGATAGCAGACAGCATCCCGGCCTTTCTTTCAGGGGGGTGGCTGTGCGTCGTTAATGATGTCCATTCATATTTGATACAGCCAGTATCTGGAGAAAATGGAATTAATGTGGCCGCAGAAGCCTTGGAACTTCAAGGGTATGAAATCAATGTCACTGCTAATATACGTCACGCCCAGCTGTCAACACATTGCGTTCCTGAGATTCCTTGACGTAAGCTCACCTGGCAGTGACTCGTACTAACCACGAAACATACAATATCAATACAAAATATATAAATTAATTAATTAACATGTCAGTTTCTGTTGTGCGACCCTACCCGGACCTACCTGGGTTGTTTGACTCGTTTCTAGCGCTTATTGTGTTACTCTTTGGGTATATTAGTACATTTCCACCTCCAGTCGATGCTTCATATCCATATGAGTGAAAAGGATGATCGGTTTATTTTTCAAACACAGTTCTTATATGAAGAGATCTAAAATCAATTTCAATTTCAATGCAAACAAAATGTACATGAACCTGTGGACTGGCGCCCTCTACTGACAGTGAATAAATTAGATAGAGCACTGAAATCCTGACATGGACTTCAGTGCTCTATCTATACGAGGTGAATGAATGTATTAATCCTGCATGGCGGGGAAAGTGTTTTAAGCGCTGTGTTTCAGGTGCGGGACATTAGTCAGAGAGACAGAGACACAGAAGTGTCGGATGGAAACTGTGTTGGTGTGAGAGACACGGTATAGATGAACACAACAAGGTCAGTAACGAGGTGAATGAGGAAATATTTGCATATTCTCTGCACAAAGACATTGGGCCTCATTCACTAGCTGTTGGAAATAGTGTGTAACTAAAGTGAGTAAAAGCGTGTATTTTTCCAAAGCACAAACTGACGTGCGATTCACGAGACAGGGTGTGAACTGATATGTGCGATCACAGTGTGGATCACAGAAGTTCAGAGGCGCTCACTCATGGAGATCATTTTGCATTCTTCCACGTCCAATTGAAATGGCAACCGGAAACACCCAGCATCAGCCGACAAATGTCGTCAATCTGCAAAATGGACAGATCTATAAGCTTACAACACGGCAGGACTGTGACCCACTTGACAACTTGTAGATCAGCGCAAGAGAGTGCCCCACGCGATGGATAGCCTATAAATAATAAAGAGAATAGGAAGATAGTTTACAAAGTTTAACCTCATGACACAACTTGGAATGCCTTTATACTGAATAATTCACTCATAACTTTGCAATGGTAAAAAAGATGATTCTGGAATCTGGCAATATCTGATAAATGTTATCAGAGCTTTATTGATTGAAGCAGGGGTTCTCAACCCGTGGGTCGCGACCCCTCGTGGGGGTAGCCAAATGATTCCCAGCAGACGTGATAAATCCACGTTCAAAAAAAGATTGATGAATCAGACTCATAACGTGGCGATTTGCATAAATGCCGATAAATGCCACTTTGGGATGGCCACTGATTGGAGGACAGACTTCATATTTCCCTGCTGTCTTTTGTCAGAGGTATTATTGCATCTAAAGTCCCGGCTGTCCTGTATTGCAGGCTGAAGTTCAGCTCTGATGAACACACCTACAATACCAGACATTCAGCACAAGGTCTTTTTCCCCATCTCAAAAACGAATGCAATTCAACACACAGTAATATATAGAGCAATGAAAGAGCTGCATAGTCTTCCATCACAAATCAGACAGGCAACAAGTAAATCAGATTTTAAAAATAAGTTAAAGAAATGTCTCATGTCACTTGCTTTTGATGATGGTCATTGAACACTGTTTAAAACCTTTCATACTGTAACGGTAGGCTACTCAAACTGAAATTGTATTCATGGATGCGATGTTATATTTATTAATCGCTTGTTTTATATTTAGTTGTATTGTATTTTAACTGTTTTTCTTACAGTCTTGTAAATATGATGTAATTGTAATGTCTTTTATGTGTGGACCCCAGGAAGAGTAGCTGCTACTAAGGTAGTAGCTAATGGGGATCCAAATAAACAAATAAACAAAAAAGTACAAAATATGTGACATAAACACGCTTAGTGAATGAGGCCCACTTTTCTCCCGCTAACAATTAGTAAAGTATATTTTTAGTCTCATGTCAACATCTGTCGTGCTCGTAAGAGGGAGCATGACAACAGACAGAGCTGAGGTGAGGTGCGGTGTCGACATCACAGACCACAGGGCTGTTTGAGTCTGAGGCAGAGAACCACGTACGTTCGCCAAGCCAGTATACAGCCATGATGACCTGATAAGGTGCTACCTAAAGTGATGTATACTGTATTGTGCTGGAAATGCCAAAGCGCTTATAGGTTTGTGCAAACCGGATGCATAATTATAGAGTAGGGATGCTAGGATGCGAGATGGTGGAGTAAAAGAGATTGCATTACACTAGAACAGAGGTTCCCAACCACTGGTACTAGTATGACTGGTGGTAGGGGAGAGCCGCCATGGTTGTAACACTTTGCACGTTTCACTCTCCGTTTATCTACATGTAATATTTTCAGGCAACGGACCTATACACATGTCTGCTACCATAAACCACTTCAAGTTTTTCAATTGATAAAACAGGTCGGGAGTTATTAAACCGAACGTGGACGCTGTTCCAGTGTAACATTTGCTGCGCATATCGGATTAATTGTAACGGCATGCGTGATGAATGTAACAACGCAAAAAAACACCATTAAACATATCGTTTTCAGCTTAAAGCAATTATATTTCATTGAAGCAACTCCTTAACATTGTTTTCATTCCATGAATGTGATTCCGGGGTTCCGGCATGCCGCCCCACGTCCGAAATGGTTGAGAAATGACATAGTTACCGTGCGGCAGTCCCTCTACTGTACCCTCTACTGTGCTGTACTGTACTGTACTGTACTGTACTGTACTGGCACTGTACTGGCACACCCGAAAGCAACATATATACAGTTAATATGTATATATGTATGTATGAGCGTGTGTTTGTGTGTGCGTTAGGTTGCGCACAGGTGGTGAAAATACCCAGCCAGCTACCCAGCCACCCATCCACACACATAGCTCCGTAAGGGAGTGGTTGCACCACTCAAAAAGTGGAATGAAATATTTATATTAATACAGGTAGGTAGTTCTTCTGACCTCCTGAAATAGTTCTTCTGTTCTCCAGCCGTGCTGAAATGAGCATGACAGCACACCTAGACGTTAATAGAAGATTTGAGAACGGATTAATCTTAGAAAATCACCATCATAGAAATAGAGGAATATCATCAGTTGTGCTGATTGGTGATTAGACTGAGTTTTGTTTACACTCCTGTATTTTAACAGTTTGACTGTTTTTTACGATTAACCCGCATTTTAATCAACCCCCCTTCACTGCCGAGATTGTTGTATTACCTTTAGAGCACACGCTGAATTATTTGGGCTTTTAATCCGCGAAAATCGAGCGAAAATAGCTCCCCCCGTTTGTTATGAACGATCGAACCACCCGCCATCTTGCTACACCGAGAAGAGGCAGCACAGGACCCGCCTCCATGAGGCGTTGAACCCAATGCGTTTGCATTGGCCTCAATTTCCCAGAAGCCCTAGCAGCTCACAGCATGTGACGATTTCCGGTTCATTGTCAACACGAAATGCACCTCCTCTCTTCCTAAGCGGCGAAAAAGAATTTTCTTTTTTTTGTTTACATTACGGCGGATTAAACACATAAAACAAAAGTCGCGTAAGTCTTTTATGGCAGCGACATTAACCTGGAGTAATCCATTCCCGGCACGGAAACTGTTAACCAATTAAATAAATAAATAATAATTGTTCTATTCATTATGGTGGTGCATGGAGAGCCACATATTTTCTTAGGGGGTAATTCAGAGTAAAAAGGTTGCACTAGAAGGAAGACTTTCTACATAGGAGAACGAGACCATAAATAATAATATTAAACCGTGGGTTAGCACAGCAGGAGTTCATTCATCCATTCATCAACTGAACACCCAAGCAGTGTATGCGTATTCCTCACATGGACTGGTACGGTACCTTCATTATTATTCTCCAATGTGAGTTTTGACAGAGCTAGCCTCGATGCAAATGTGCGTAAGTGATGTACCAACAGACTCTCATGTGTGGAAAACGTATATAGGACATAATTATTTCGCTTCTTGCTTGCTTGCTCTTCCCTCACGATTCTTGTCTGTCTGTCTGTCTGTCTGTCTGTCTGTCTGTCTGTCTGTCTGTCTGTCTGTCTGTCTGTCTGTCTGTCGTACACTCATTCGCCTAGAACATGGCCAATAGAAACAGGCCTCAGGCCATTGTGCTGCAAAGTTAATTCAGTTTAATTGGTTGCACATTATAGAGGCAAGATCTCCGATGAGACTCTGTGAAATCATGTCATGTGCAGGGGGCATTGGAGGTCAGTAAACAAAGTGCTAAAGAGAGAGAGAGAGAGAGAGAGAGAGAGAGAGAGAGAGAGAGAGAGAGAGAGAGAGAGAGAGAGAGAGAGAGATGTGAGTGACAGACAGACAGATAAACAGAGACAGGGAGACTGCCATATTGTTATTTTAGAGAATCATTGTGTTTGTGAATGACCTATGTGATGACATTTTGTGTTTGGAGTAGATATTATCTCATAACCGATTACTATGATTTGACTACAAAACTAGAAAGGCGTGCTCAGTAGGGTGCAAATCTCTGCTTTTAGGTTTCATAACCTCAATTACACCCGAAAGAAACCTGAACTTTGAACATTCAGTGGATTTTCTGTGGTCTGGAGTTTTCTCTGGGGGTTCGGAAGCCATTTGAGCTGCAATGAAAACAGGCAAAACAGTGAAAACAGTGACATCTGCTGGCAAATCCCATTGACATAATATGGGATTTGCAGGCTGGGACATTTCATTTCATTTTTATTTCGCACATATTAGTGTATCACAGTACAGTACAAATCATATCAGATAACAATTCATTTCACCCATGGGCGAAAAGGAGCAGGAAGAAGAATACATTCTTATTCCTGCCTTTTCACTACATCACAAACAAGAAAATCAGAGCACTTGTTTTAGCCTGCAGAAAATCTACTGAATGTTAAAAGTTCCCGTTTTCTTTGGGTGCAATTGAGCTCAAAAAACATATTTTTTTATGTCACAATCCCTTTAACAATAACAGCAACGTATGCATTTTACCTATATCCATGAAAGACCCTTGAGGCCCGATGTGTACATCGTTGGTAAATGGTTCATTTATATAGCGCCTTTATCCAAGGCGCTTTACATAGATTGTGCATTACATTCACCCATTCAAACACCGATGGCGGCGGAAACCATGCAAGGCACCGACCAGCACATCAGGAGCAATTAGGGGTTCAGTGTCTTGCTCAAGGACACTTCGACACTAACTCTGGGGGAGCCCGTTTTCGAACTGGCAACCTTGCGGTTACCATCCGGCCACTCTACCCCTGAGCCACTGTCTTACTCCCTCTCTCATACACATTAGTCGTGTACCTCTCCCCATCTTTCTGTCTAGATTACGTGATGACAACCCTAGCCTAATATACTGCATACGGTATATATATATGTGTGTGTGTGTGTGTGTGTGTGTGTGTGTGTGTGTGTGTGTGTGTGTGTGTGTGTGTGTGTGTGTGTGTGTGTGTGTGTGTGTGTGTGTGTGACCCACCCACCCAGCTCTAATACCAGTAGATCCCACAATCTACTGTAATTCTGTAATTCGCTGCTGTTCTAGCAACTACATTGTGGAATTGATGTATGACCGTCGGGCTATACGTGAGTCAAGCAAGAACCTGACTCCACCGTCATGAATGTGATTCCACCCCAGCCCACTTCTTTTCACCTGACATCAAGGACGAGGGGGAGATGCAGTTCAGCAGCCCCCCACTAACCATGGGCCCAACCTGTAGGAGTAAGTAGTGATCAGCGACAGAGATCACCGTCCCCGACCTGCGAACATGGCCGCGCAGTTGTGTTCATCGGGATGCCCCGGGGCCAAATCGGATGCACCACAGTAGATTTGAACCCCTATTCTCCATGGGCATGGGCTTTACCCTTGCATCACCACCAGAGCACCCTCATAAGTATAGTACACTTGACCACTTAAAACCCTTTAGTCTTAATGACACAGACTTGAGTTACAATTGTATTCTGAATCTCTTTGCCAAAAATAGCCAATCTACAAGCTCAAAATGCATCGCAACTCGTTTGCCAACTCGTTTGCCCCCCCCCCCCAAGATAGAATTTGGTTGTTATTTTGTTTCGGTGAGTTTCCTCGTCTCTTTGTCTCTGTACTCGTGTGACTCCGCCTGGCTTTGCAACTCAACCCCCTCAGCAGTTGTTTTTCGGACAGGTTTTTTATGTGAGCAGACGTAAAAGCATAGCTGAAATAGCTGACATTTTCCCCGAGTCTCGTTTGATTACGTGGGAGAGAGCCTCTAATGAGAGACATGGAGCTTTGTTTTCCAGCCATGTTGGACACGCAGCCCAGGGACTCCGTCGGCCCCTCTCTCCCAGCTGGCCTTTGATGCCAGCGGAGAGCAATCAGACTAATTGGCCATGGCAACGCTGATGAAACATTTCAGTGGGAGAGAGTGAGAGAGAGAAAAGGAGGGAGCGCGTGCGTGTGAGTGTGTGTGTATGAGAGAGAGAGAGAGAGAGAGAGAGAGAGAGAGAGAAGGGGAAAAACATAGGATTGGAAAACTGAATCAATATCATTAATCACGGGTAGGAATCCGCGATTAATGGTGTCTGTTTTCCATTAGGGCCGAAGGCAGACGTGAGCACTACGTAAAAACGGGGATAAGGAATGATCAGGCCATAGCGCTGCCTGTGACCCCAGCTGTCCTCTCCACGACCAGACACCACAGTTCACAGTCCAGAGGTCTCGACCCAGCGACGCACGCACGCACGCACGCACGCACGCACGCACACACACACACACACACACACACACACACACACACACACACACACACACACACACACACACACACACACACACACACACACCAGCTCAAACCAACATGGTGTCATCTGTCTCACTAGCCAGAATCTGAGTGAGTTACAGGGAAAGCTACGCGCACATTATGCACCTATTTGAGTGACAAATACTGTGGCATGGTCATGCTGGACCTCCAAAAGGCTTTTGACACCTTGAACCACTCCATACTGGTTAACAAGCACATCAGTGAGCTGGATGCAATCCTACCTGGAGGGGAGAGAACAGAGAACAGTGAACTGAACACTGTCCCCTCCCCTCCCAGTGAGCTGTGGTGTTCCACAAGGAAGCATACTAGGGACTTTACTGTTCCTAATTTAAGGAACAAACTGCAGGTTGAAAAGGCCCTCAGCTCTGAACTCTGTAGAATCTGCACCTGGCTCACGGATAACAACATATCCAACATAACATAACTTACACCTGGGAAAAACTGAATCCATTCTTTTTGGATCAAGCAGTAATCTCAGCAAGGCAGATGGCTTCTTGATTAGAGTGGGTGACAGTCACACGAAAAGACGAATTATTTTTGTCGACCAGTGAGGACTGGTCGACAAAAACACCTTGAAGACCCTAACAGGAGCCCTCGTACAAGGTTTCTTTGACTATGCATGCATGCACCTCTTGGTACCACAGCACCTCAAAGGACCTTAAAACAAGGCTACAGACCTCCCAAAACAAACTGGTCAGACTTCTACTTGGCCTCTGTTCCCGAACCCACCTCAAGTACAGCATCTTGCAATGGGTCTGGTCCACAAGATTCGATACACCACCAAGATACCCATGTACCTGTCTAAATACTTCCTTAAAGGGACACTTCACCCTTTTTGCAAAAAAATATATGTTAATGACATTTAGAAGCTTTAGAACACTTTCCTGGAGATCTTTATGTGTGTAATATGTGGTTTTAGATATATTAGATTGTAGCAGTGAGCCTGTTGTGTCTGATGTCATGGACACTGGGCTCACTTCCTTCCTGGACTACATGTTGTCTCAGTAAGACAGCTATCCCCCTTTCCACAAGGAGGAGCAGTGCACCAAAGAATTATGGGAATTGTAGTCCAGGAAGGTAGTGAGACCAGTGTCCATGACATCAGAGACAACAGGCTCACTGCTACAATCTAAAATAACTAAAACCACATATTACACACATAAATACCCCCAGGAAAGTGATCTAAAGCTTCTAAACGTCATTAACATATATTTCTTTTGCAAAAAGGGTGAAGTGTCCCTTTAATGTCAATGAAGTCCACACCCACAACACCAGAGGGAGCTCAACAAACCATGTGCAATTCAGATTCGGCACTAACAAGGGACTAAATTAATTTCGCTCCTATGCCACCAAAATGTGGAACGCCCTACCAACAGTCATTTAGACATGCGATCCCTTGACCTTGACTCCCTTCGGGCCAGTTTCGAACGGCTGCAATTCGAAACTGGCCCCCGTAAAATCTGAATCCCCCACCCACCCCTTTTTCCCCTCACCCTATGTTTTTTTTCCCTTTTCACCTCTATGAGGTTTCCTGTTTTTGGCTATATAGAAGTGTATATTTGTACATCTCTAAATGTTTTGATGATTTGAATACAGTGGGCCCTATTGTAAACAAGTAATGCTTTTATGGTGTCGTCCACTCACAGTTAACAGTTTTTGTATTCAGTTGTGCTTGAAATGTACTGTAATTCTGCAAACAGTTAATAAATACAATCAATCAATCAATCAATCAATCAATCAATCAATGCAGCTCTGGAGCTCAAGTGGCAGGGCGGCAAAGAGCAGTGTTGACAGATTTTGCGAAAGAAACAAGCAACCAGGTCTATGAAAATATGGCCAACAGAAGCGACTAGGCCACCTGAGCACACACCAGGGGGGCAGTCAGACAGATATTTTGTGAAGCCACTGAGGAAATCGGGATTTCCTGAAAGTTCATATAATGGCCTGTTGTGGCGCTGTCATTGGACCCAGAAAAACCCATAGCCCCATAGAAGTCCATGTATTTGGGCCCAACTTCACCTAGACTGTATTACCTTAATAAACATGGTCATGAATACTTTCTGCTTCCAGTCACTAGTTTAAAGTCTCATTTCTAATGTCATAATATTATTTTTGGAAAAGTATGGTCCCATTTATAAAAAAAAATGACCATAAAGTCGCGCATGTTCTGAGGGGCGTGGCTACCGTTACAGTCTATGATCGGGATTCCCCTCCCACTCGAGTCAAAATAAAAACCAACGGAGAAGAAGGGGGGGAGTCCCGCCTCGTTGTCTGGGCCAGCCAATGGCCAGCTGGGCTAAAACGGATCTAGAAAGATGGCGACTTACAATACAAGGACTGACAGGCTTCATTTTACGTTCATGTTAGACCCGGAGAACGCTTTGTCCATATTTTTTTACAGTCTATGGCACACACACACCCACCGCGGCTATTTGAAAATGGCAGATCTACAAACTTGTGATGTGATACGGTGTGTTTGTGCTAAATGATGGTGGAAATGGGCGAGGCCTATGTGGGGAGTTGAACCAAAGAATCCAAATACATTTTGATTGTAGGACCTAAGTTGAAAAGTTGGCCAAAACGAAAAGCAGGCTGGCACCACCATGAGGCCAGTTTGAAAACATTGGGGTGGTCCGTCTTCATTGGCTTACTGGCAGCATGCACAAAATGTTTGACACAGATAGGTTTGCTGGATTAACCCAACAGACAGACAGACAGACAGACAGACAGACAGACAGACAGACAGACAGACAGACAGACAGACAGACAGACAGACAGACAGACAGACAGACAGACAGACAGACAGACAGACAGACAAAAACATGCTCTCCGTCCTTGACCTTCGGCATGGCTGGTGGTGATAATTAGTGCATCATTGAGTAGATTATTTGCTAGGTTCAACACACTCTCTCTGTGTGTGTGTGTGTGTGTGTGTGTGTGTGTGTGTGTGTGTGTGTGTGCGTGCGTGCGTGCGTGCGTGCGTGCGTGCGTGCGTGCGTGCGTGGTAGACAAGTGTTTCTGTTTTAGCCCTGACTCAGACACAGCAGGGCTGATGTTGGACAGCAGACGATAGCAGTGTATCAGATTCAAAACAGGCGTAGCCATCCTGTCTGCTTATAGCTCTGAACACAGCACTGCACTATCCCATTCTGACCTGAGATCAGATTCTAAAAATGTCAGTCGCTCTTCGATTTTTCAAAAATAGCAGACCTACAAGCTCGTATCGCGCCACTCGGTGGCGCGATATGAGCTTGTAGATCTGCTATTTTTAAATAGCTAAAGCATAACATGATGCTGACACCAAAATGGGTGCCCGGTCAGAATGGGCTATATCTGCTCCTCTGTCCGCCTGCCGTTTTTCTTCCCTCATTCTCCGTGTTTGTCATTTACTTTTTTGCCCCTTCTGATCATTCAGTCATTTGGAGAGCATTATACATGAGGGCATTACGATATCAGCTCAACATGCCAAGGTCGCGTGTAATTTTTTTGGTTTGGGCAAAGATGAGAGAATTTGTTATGGTGTGATGCCGTTTTGTGGATTAGGTTCTATGACAAAACATCTTTCTCGGCCCAGGCCGTAGCGTAACGGTCTGGGCACCGGACTGGTAATCCAGTCGCAGTGTGCCGCGGGTTCGACTCCCGGACCCGACACGGCCTTTACTGCATGTCATCCCCCCATCTCTCTCCCGTTTCCTGTCAGCCTACTGTCTGTCCCTTCAAAAATCAATAAAAGGCGTAAGCCGCAAAAAAATATATAAAAAAAAAAAAAAAAAACATCTTTCTCTGGCATTGGAGAAAACAAGAACGTTTCTACTTGGATGAAGAGTAATGTCTGGTCTCGGCACCGGGTGGAGAGGTGAACAAAGCAAGGCCCTTTTTAGCAATAATGCCACTAAAACATGGAAGATTTGCAGCAAATTTGACACGCGAAAGCAATCAGGAAGCAATCAAAGCACAAAGGAGCAATCAGGTGTCGCAACGTAAGGGAAGCAATGAGCCAGGTCACATGAAAGGGCCATTAGTGTGCTTTATGAGAGCCTTGTGGTCCATGAGAGCAGCCTGCTCGTCAATGCCACTTACAGACCTAGTTTCCCCTCTGAACAGTAGTCGTTAGATTGCATTATATCGATTCTGAAATCCAAATCCTATTCCGCTTAATCAAATTCCTTATTTAATCCTTTTAGTTAAATTGTTAGCGGACGGCAGGGAAACAATTTTTTCTTTGGCAAAAGGTTGCCTTTATTGCACTTGTTAACAATACTCCTTCGGCGTTGAACAACACATAAATACATTGGGGGGGGGGAAACACATCAAACGGCTCTGGAACTTGGAGAAAAGGTAAGTGCATCTGACTTCTCTGGCAGAATAGAGCTCTTTCATGCTGATCGCGTCTCCAGCAGTGGAGAACGTACAACCCTATGAGGGGGTGGAGGACGTGCGCTTTGTGCATCGACTTTGGTGAAATGCACCCACAAATTTGCCTCTAATGTTGCCTGTGTGTGTGTGTGTGTGTGTGTGTGTGTGTGTGTGTGTGTGTGTGTGTGTGTGTGTGTGTGTGTGTGTGTGTGTGTGTGTGTGTGTGTGTGTGTGTGTGCAGCGTGTGGCATTGCTGGGTTTACTGCGGAAACAATGGCACTTTGTCACGCTCGATCAGCATGTTCAAGGGTCAGTAGGCTACCCGGCATTAATTGCCCTCTCTCTCTAAATAAACCCTAAACTAAAACTATAGTCAATTCCTAAACCAAAAAAAAACACCTTTGCACTTTATGAAATATTACTGAAACTAAAACTAAAAACTGTAACAAGTAAGCAGGCTGCCTAGTGAACTGCAGGTCTCGTTGCCAACAGGAGGGGAATGGGAGTGGAGTGCACAGGAGCAGAAGGAACGCTCCCCCCCCACCCCCGCCCCCTCTATTTCTCCTCCCTTTGCAACTCCTGACTTTGATGTAGCACTGCTGGTTATGCCATATTTTTCTTGGCTATTGTGAACCAAGTGGAAAATACAATGTAACAAAGTTCTCATTGCTGCCCGAGTGCATAGATTTAACTTTATCTTTTTATTTTTTTTGATGTGACTTTAAAAGATGGGGGAGTTGTTTGAAGGTGACACCAGCACTTTAATTCCCCACTCTAATCCCTAACTCAACAGAGAGCTGTGCAGTCAATGAGAAGGCTCCTCCACACTTCTATTAAATACTAGAACTCTCCTTTGTACGGAAGGTGGTGACATCATCATTACAAGACATGTCCATTATCAGACATCTGATGACATGTGAGCCAGTTGAATTGGTCGTCATGGTGACAGAAACACGGGTGTGTGTATATACAGTGCATATCTCTCTGGCAGGCCGTCACAACATCAAATGGAAGCAAAGAGCTTAATTTAATGAAGGACAAAGGAATGCCTGCAAAGTAGATTTTTACTTGAATAGAGTTATAGAGGAGCACTAAAACAACGTTAGTGTAATACACACAGAGGGGCATTGTGAAAAGACTACAAAGTGAAATTCTTAGTGATCATTTATCCACTTGAATCCTATATACTTAGTTGACCCGAGTCCCTCAAAGCCCACGGTTTTCACTACACTAAACAACATTATAGCCAATCTACAAACTCACGCGTCACAATATGGCGTGATTGGCGTGTTGTAAATGGTGCATTTATATAGCGCCTTCATCCAAGGCGCTTTACATAGATTGTGCATTACATTCACCCATTCATACACCGATTGCGGCAGAAGCCATGCAAGGTACCAACCTGCACATCGGGAGCAATTTGGGGTTCAGTGTCTTGACCAAGGACGCTTCGACATGTAGACAGGAGGAGCCGGGATTCGAACCGCCGACCCATGGATCATTGGACGACCTGCTCTACCTCCTGAGCCACAGTCGCCCCTTTGTACATCAGCTATAGTTTCAGTGACATGCTGTTAAGTATAAAAATGGACCCGTTGGACCATTTGTAAATGGTTGCATTCTGTCTGAGCCAAAAGTATGACAGTTGTTTATGATATTAACATTAATGTGCTACCCAAGAGAAACATATTTCTACTCCTTCAAACAATGTTTCCCATCAATAAATCACACACAAAGTATTTGCGCTCGCAGTCCTTCCACGGCAATTACTCTGACATTAGTTGTTGAATCTATATTCGACTGTGGAAGACATGCCATGGCAGGGCATGGCTGGCAATGCTTGGATGGTTCTCAGTGTATGTGGGCGTGCGTGTGTGGCATGCTTTGCTATTATTTGAGGGGGGCCACCCTGCAAAGATACGGTAGGATAGAGTTACATTTAGGAAAATGGGCATTTTGGTGTTGGGATGGGTGAGGGATGAAATAGGGTAGTTTTAGGGATAAGTTAACTATGAAACCTAACTCACCCGGCACTCACCCCAGGCAAGCTCCAGGTCATTGTGTGACATCAGCCCCCCTGGTCACCCCAGGCAAGCCCCCAGCAGAGTAATATAGTAAGGAGTGGTGACACTAGCGCTGACTCCAATTGTAACAATGGAAGTGCTCATTCTATCTCAATGGGATAGTTCCAGCCAATAGGAGCAATGTTTGATCTCGCTTTGTGGCGAGATCAAGGTCATCGTGACATCACTGACATCATCAGGGATGGATATATAGTAAATGCGATCTGCTGTCCATACTGTATGTGGAGAACTCTGATGTCATCAATATTGGCCAGCAAATCATCTGACCTCAGACCTCAAACCCTTAGATCTACATATATGGATATATATATCCATCCTTACACCTGTCCATTCAAACTCTAGACGGGCCGTCGGGCCGTGCCCCAAAGTTATTAGTGCAGCCGCACCCGGTAGCCGGCGAAAACTAGAGTTCTCAACAGGCCCGGAAGTTAAGGCCCGGCCCTACCTGGGCCCTCATCTAAACCCTGTACACTCAAGAGAATGTCCCCGCTACCACCCTTAGATCTCCATATACTGTATGAAGCTGACCTGTTCCATATGTTGATATGACCTCATCAAACCCTGTATACACTCAAGACATGCTCCTTATATGGGAAGTACAGAATTCATTCCATGTTGATCTGACCCCCCCATGCCAAAGCGCCAGCGTCTTACTGGCATGGTGAAGATTAGTGTTAGTTTGGGGGCAACATGGTCACAAAGATGAAAATACAAACGTGTGTATGTTTGTGCTACTGTACATACAGTTTATGTTGTGTTTATATAAGCTCTTTTGGTTTGTACCTACCTGTACAGCAGTCAGAGCTTTGCAGCTGGTGGGTCGTCACAGAGATGGGACAGGAACCATAGATTCAACTTCGGGGCCAGAGGGTCAAGGTCTCATGACGATACTTATGGAAAATGTCAAAATGCATAATCCTCTCTTTCAAATGTAAGAGAATAAACGTATGAAATTAGACTATGTCGGTCTAGACACACGCTGATTACTAAAGCCAGGCATTTCTTCTGGCGCCCTTTTACCTGTAAAAAAAAGTAAGTAGCCTTGCCAAGCCATGAGGCCCATAGGGACAGGAGCCTATCTCCTGTTTCTGTAGCGTGAGGCAGCTTGAAGTACACCCCCTGGACATGACGCTAGTATGTCGCAAAGTTCATTACATTTTGTGTGTGTATGTCTGTGTACATTAATGTATTTATTATATCAGCAGTGCACAAACCTACCATTTGTGAATATTAAGGATGTCAGAATGATGGGAGGTTGGACTTGAAATTATGAGTGGACCGACCCCGGAAAAAACTGAAAAGTAACTGAATTAAGAATGCAACAAATTCTAACTTTTGTGGCTTAGTGGAGAGGCAAAGTATTAACCTCTCTCCGTGGCAGTCTATACACTCTTAAGGTCCGTTCAGAATTTAAACGTTCGCCTCAGTTCGTCCCGTTTGCGCTGCGGCGGGTCACGCCGCGCCCGTTCGCGCCACTCGCGCAACTTCTCATCTTCGCATTGAATGTGTATGTAATCGCGCTGCTCTAACCATCCAAGTCTGAATGCAGCTTTAGGGCGCAGGCGTATATCCACATCAACAAACGCCTAGAGCTATACATCTGGTATAGATGGAAATTACGCTATAGTAGTCAACTTGTAGCGTCGGCAAAACAACGGAAACGCTTTGCCGACACTACAAGTCGAAGCCGCCGCGCACTATAGCGTCATTTCAATCCACCATGCAGCTGTTTGTTTAAAGGAAGAGATGCCTGCTCTGCGCTTTCTTGCCACCACTTAACGCAACAGTGTGCCTGTATACCCTTACTGAGCCGTTTCCCTTGTAGCACACCCCACCCTGCCATTTCTATTCAACCAACCACAGTAATAGCAAATCCACCCAAGATGGTCCCCATGTTCTAATAGGCAGTTAGGCACCCTTCAATCAGATCTGCGGCCACCAATCACACAAATATGCATCACTTTTCCACCTTTTCTACTTTCCCCCACCCCCCCCCACACACACACACACACACACACACACACACACACACGCACAACTAGTCACAGTACTCCCAGACAGTAGCACGTCACGAAGATGCAAGATGCAGCCTAGAGCAGGCGTCTCTTCCAGGTTTTTAAACAGCTGGTGGATCGAAATGACACTCACACGCGGCTGCAACTTGCAGCGGGGGGAAAGCGTTTCCGATTTTTCAAGACCTTACAAGACCTCCACCTCCACAAGCTGACAACGCGTCACAGTCTGCGCGTCATAGTCTGAAAACCCACCTTTTTAGACTCCATCATGGCCCATAGCACTTACCCTACCCCCTTAGATAGCATTTCTGTAGACTTAGATAGCATCTGATACAGACTTATAGCATGTTATGTAGACGGCACTATAATTGCATTGTATATAGTCATAGCACGCCATAGTACATATGTACTGTATAGCATAGTAGTATATATATAGCTTATATGTATAGTCTCATAATATAGATATTCCACTGTTACTTTCTTAGCTTACGCATGTTTTATGATAAATGCTTTTGTGATGTATTCCCATGCTTTTGTTCCTGATTATTGTAAGTCGCTCTGGATTAAGAGCGTCTGCTAAATGCCTAAATTGTAAATTGTAAATTGTCACACATTGCGACGCGTCGTGAGCGTGTAGATCAGCTAATTTAAAAAGAAATTGAAAAAACGTGAAAGATTTTAAACTTCAAAATAATTATAGCGGACTGGAGTAAAAGTACAATATTCGCATTTGAGATGTAGTGGAGTAGAAGTACAAAGTCCTGAAAAATAAGTGAACCAGCATTTATTGAAAATTTAGGATCTTATTCACGCCAGCATTTTTTCCATTTGAGCTCTTATTTTGAAATCCACTAGCAGTAGACATAGCCTAGGAAGCTGAACGGAGCTGAACAGGCCTTGTTTACAATGTGAATCCAAACCGGAGCTCTGGAGAGCTAGCTCCACATCTGTGCCGTCAAAGAAACGCTGTTTTGACCAAAAATGCCATCTGGGACAAGGAATAGGAGATACAGGCGATTGAAAGAAACGGATAGAATGGATTATTATGGCGACGACGATCTAAGATGGACGATCCAGTGCTGTGCGCCTAACAACACAGCTAGCTAACCGACTAACGTAAGTAGCATTATGGCTCGATCGATCGAATGCACTATAAAAGCGCAATTGCCATTAATCAACGGCAATGGCGCTATAGAAGTTAACTACAGCACTTGAGTAAATGTACTTAGTCACTTTTTACCAGTGCACCTCTGCTGCCTTCTCCGTCCCAGTCTGATGGTTGCTGTGTGGGTGACTCGATCCCCCCACCCATCATCTCCTTTCCTCATCTCACCCCACAGCCACTCATCTCCTTAATCTCCCTTATCTACGCTTGGTTTATCCTCCTGTCTGCTCGTCCCTCCCTCCCTCCAGTCTCCCATCCATCTATCTCTCTCCAGGTCTTCTCCTCCTCCCCTCCTGTGTTTGTTCCACTCCCGCTGTCCTCCTCCCCTGACGCGCAGCTCCCGTGCATTAAAAGACAGAGCTTGGAAACACATTCCCTTAAGTACCTGCTGTGGAACTCCGCTTATGCGATGATAACTCCAGACCCGTTTCCACACAGGACTGGGAAAACAGTCAAGCTAAAAAAAAACTCCACGTTTTTCTAGAGGGGTGGGAGTGAAAAAAAAAAGAATCTCCAGCCGGTCGGTCGGTATTTTCATATAGCCTTTGAAATGTAAATGATTGACACAGACAAGAGTCACCTCTCTTTATTCAGGGGGGGTTTGGTCAGAATATTTACAGCTATTTAATCCTGGAAAGGCATTTGCTCGTGTATATACGGCAAAAAAAATGGGCCGCTAATAAATCGCAGTAGGCTGTCACAGCGGAGGACAGATAGTGTGTTCTCTCTCACCCAGAGTCTATGCCACATTAGCGCTGTGTATCAAGGCCCCGCCGGCGCTGTGCGCTGAGGTTGACACTTATACAGCTGTTCACATCTGGAACAAGGGTTTGTGGTGATCCTTTTAACCTATGATATCATTAACCGAGGGGGTCGTGTCCTCAAGTGAATATGGATGCTCCGAGAAACAGCAGGCCGGCCATGCACAATATTCAGAGGATGTGGCTATTACAATCCTTAAATGTCTAGGGGTGGTAAAGGATGCAATATATGGCAAGTGAAGTTTCATTTTATTATAGGCCTTTTATCGGCTCTTTTTGAAGGTCAACTTAGTACGAATATACAGAATTTTGAGGATTTCAAACCTGTCTTTTTACAGTCAAAATAATATGGAGCAAATCAAAGAAACAATCAAAAATAATCTTGTCCTCACCTTTAAAAATAAGAAAACTCTGGCAGCTCAGGAAATAAAAAGGGTTAGAACTTACAAATACAAAGGCTAGCACTCTCTGGCTGCACTGACTCAACTATCCGAAAGGTGTCGCTTACAATAAGCAGGCTCTCATACTTTACTTAGCGGTACTGACACTTGCAACTCTCACAGTTTACACATAACATGTGTTCAGTTCACAAACAAACTGAGGCCACACCAAACATTCAGTGGGCCAACAGCATGGACATCATTTGAGACCTCACAGCTCTGGACAGTGTTGCGTATAAGCTACAGCAAACTGTTACACACTGCCAGTGAGCACAGGTGCAAACACTTGTTTAAATAGTGGAGAAGACGGGCAGGTGATTGGTCCAGGCTGAATTGGAGGCGAGGCGTAGCAACAGGTAGGTCTCCCCTATCCGCCCATGGCAACAGGACCTAGACTGAAAGCTGATGTCAGTGTTCCACTCTCCAACCATGAACATGTATAGGCCATATAGATAAGTACAATTATATGTAACAGTGGCGAGAAAGGGACAGGCAACAACTTCAAGAAGTAAAAAGAAACAATGAAAGTGTGTGTGTGTGTGTGTGTGTGTGTGTGTGTGTGTGTGTGTGTGTGTGTGTGTGTGTGTGTGTGTGTGAGGGTGTGTGTGTGTGTGTGTGTGTGTGTGTGTGTGTGTGTGTGTGTGTGCGTGCATGCACATTCCTGCATGTGTTTGCGAGAGCAGTGCCAAGACGCCCATGAGGAAGAAGAGTGATTTCTGTCTGATATGATTCCGGGCCGAGCCGGCCCGGGTCCCTCAGCCACGTCGGAGATGGTTGCGTCAGTGGAAGCGGATCACCAGAACCTAATGAGGCCTCGCACACGGCTCTTAATTCCCCACTGTAGCATCGGTGAGTAATAGACTCCGAATCGGGGTTCTGATAAACAGCAGCACCGCCGTAGCAGGGGAGGAAAAGAGCCATTCATTGTTCTGTCCATGTGTGTTCTGCTCATTTACAGTATCTCTTACTGTAGCAGCTTAATAGCTCACGCTGCCACAAAGTGTTGTGTCTCACAGACACTTTGAGAGAGAGAAAGATTCATGTCCAGAGGTGTAGGAACAATATATTTAGTTATTAAGATGCTCTGCTTCATATTCTGCTGCTAATCATTCAGAGGAACAAAGTGTGTGTGTGTGTGTGTGTGTGTGTGTGTGTGTGTGTGTGTGTGTGTGTGTGTGTGTGTGTGTGTGTGTGTGTGTGTGTGTGTGTGTGTGTGTGTGTGTGTGTGTGTGTGTGTGCGGGATTACCCACTCAATTGCAAGTCTCTGCAAGTTGATTTTTGTACCATCCAATGGCTTCCTAGAAAACAAAAACAAAGTTATGCTTTGTGAAATCAGTCATGTCAAATACACTTACTGTGTCATAGTCAACAGGCTTAACATGCCAGACCGACCACTATGGTCCTTTAAGGATAGGATTTAGGGTAAATTAAGGATAGGGTTAAGGTTATTAGGGCCTTGAGAATGAATGTAGTCAGTGGAAATCAGTTGATGGTCCTCACCGGTAAACTTGTACAAAACTGTGCATGCGTGCAATCCATGAGAAATAGACATTTAGTTGAGGAGCATAGGGATATTTCACGCTAATTCGGCTAAAAGCGCCAAACTTCGCACAGATGTATAACCCAGGGCATGCTATAGGCCTAATGATTTAGCTAGGGCGCCCAAGCCGGCGACCTTCGGGTCGCCACAGCGGCCAAATCCATATGGCCACCTTTGACAACCTTACAGTATATAAGGCAACATTTTCTAAATGTCATCATGCTTTAAGTAGCATGTGACGTGTCAAACTAGTTTAGTTTAGTTTATTTGATCATCTTCACAGTTACAAAACAGCTTAGTTGTTAACACATGGTTACATAACAAAAAAGGAACTGGAGGTGATCAAAAGGAATAGGCTGAAGCTGAAAGCTTATAAATGCCTATCCTATAAACATCAAAATAAAACAATATACAATCCAAACAATTTAATACCACCATCAAGGAGGTTCACACCAAATGGCGAGAGCCAACCCGATACTCCACCCACCCCCGTGTCACCATAGAGATCCACCAGGATCCCTATAAATTAAATTAAATACCAATCATCATCATCATCATAGGTCAAATATGTTATATCATATTATTATATATATACTATATATTACATACCACATATTATATTATATAATATATATGTCAAATATACAAATCATTTTACGATGCACTGTATTTAGCCATGAGGATGTGTTTAAATAGTATCTTGAATCGAGAGATGTGTCTGCTGTGTTTCACCTCCTCGGTCAGGCCATTCCATATTTTTACCCCACAGACAGAAATACACATGCTCTTCCGGGTGGTGCTAACACAGGGTTGTTGGAAGTTTAGGTCCCATCTTAACTCATAGCATCCCTCCCTATCCTTGAACAATTGTAGAACCTTTACAGGAAGTAGTTTATTCCTTACCTTGTACATAATTTGTGCCGATTTGAATTCAACTAAATCTAAGAACTTCAGTGTGGAGGACCTTAAGAACAGTTCATTTGTAGGATTATAGTAGCCTACCTTATGTACTATTCTTAATGCTCTTTTTTGCATTATAATTAGAGGCTGTAGGTTGCTTCTATAGGTGTTTCCCCACACCTCCACGCAATATGTCAGATATGGTAATATTAGTGTGTTATATAGTGTAATCAATGATTTATAATTTAGTATATGTCTGGTTTTGCCTAGTACACCAACACTAATTTTGAACGAATATATTTTATATGTGGTTTCCAACTGAATTTGTCATCTATAATCACTCCTAAAAATATGTTCTCATTAACTCTTTCTATGTTTACATTGTCGATCTTTAGCTCAACTAGTGAGTTTGGTTGTATTGATTTATTTCCAAAGATCATGAATTTTGTTTTTTTCAGGTTGAGTGATAGTTTATTTGTATCAAACCATAGTTTTAGTTTGCCCAGTTCAAATGAGACCTCCTTCAACAATTGCTGAAGGTTCACCCCAGCACAGAAGATGTTGGTGTCATCAGCAAAGACAACATACTTCAAGATACTTGAAACTTTACATATGTCGTTTATGTATAATATAAATAATTTGGGACCTAAAATTTAACCCTGCGGTACCCCACAGTTAATGGGTGAGCAACTAGATTTATGCTCCCCCATCTGTACGTATTGTTGTCTGTTTTTGATGTAGCTCTTAACCCAACTAAGCCCTACCCCTCTAGGGGGTTGTCATGATGCTGAATCCATCCCAAGCATTAGTTTTGCATGAAAAACACTCCTTTGGGCTAAATTCGGCCATATAGTCACTTGCTCAAATGTGCTGACCTCACTGTACCTGTCAGTAGGTGTTGGGCCGAGGGAGTAGGCCAAAGGCTCTATACGTCTTCCCAGTGGGGGCTCCTCACTGGAGGAGTATGACGAAGGCTCTATACGTCTTCCCAGTGGGGGCTCCTCACTGGAGGAGTATGACGAAGGCTCTATACGTCTTCCCAGTGGGGGCTCCTCACTGGAGGAGTATGACGAAGGCTCTATACGTCTTCCCAGTGGGGGCTCCTCACTGGAGGAGTATGACGAAGGCTCTATACGTCTTCCCAGTGGGGGCTCCTCACTGGAGGAGTATGACGAAGGCTCTATACGTCTTCCCAGTGGGGGCTCCTCACTGGAGGAGTATGACGAAGGCTCTATACGTCTTCCCAGTGGGGGCTCCTCACTGGAGGAGTATGACGAAGGCTCTATACGTCTTCCCAGTTGCGGCTCCTCACTGGCAGGTGAGTCAGAAGGATACAGTATACTAGGAACAAGCAGTGACAACACAAAATGTGTGCGGTGAGGAATCAACTGGCATAACGATTAAACTGTGAGGACAATCATTTTATTGTCCTGATCCTCTCAAGAGAAAGGGTTGATTTTGTGATTAAAAGTTTTATTAACTGTCATTCTACTTTCAACCTATCAATAGAGTCAGAAAAGCCCCCCCCCAAAAAAGTTTTACTTGTAGGCAACAATTAGCAACGATACAGGTTGGGGTTAAGATTAGGCATTTAAGCTCGACGGCCCGGGAATCTGAGGAGACCCGAGGCTATCTTCACCCTCCCCCATGACTTATCGTGGGGGTTAGCAGAGATGGAGTACGAGGCCTTGTATAGAGAGGCTGGGGAATTGGGGATTGGCTTATATATAGAGAAAATGATTTTTTTAATAATTAATTCATTACCTTTAATTACCCGCCCCTGAGTTTCTGTTCTTAAAGAAATTGAAATTAAAAGATTTGAAAAGAAAGGAAAAGATGGCCCAGGCCGTAGCGTAACGGTCTGGGCACCGGACTGGTAATCCAGTCGCAGTGTGCCGCGGGTTCGACTCCCGGACCCGACACGGCCCTTACCGCATGTCATCCCCCCATCTCTCTCCCGTTTCCTGTCAGCCCTGTCAAAAATCAATAAAAGGCGTAAGCCGCAAAAAAATATCTTAAAAAGAATAAAAATAAAAGGAAAAGATGTAGGCATTTAAAGGTTATAGGGTTTGGACACTTTTTTGTGCGTGTGTGTGTGTGTGTGTGTGTGTGTGTGTGTGTGTGTGTGTGTGTGTGTGTGTGTGTGTGTGTGTGTGTGTGTGTGTGTGTGTGTGTGTTTTGTGAAATTGGAACTGTGTTTGTGTGACGTGTCACTCATGGAAAGAGAACACAAATACAGATTGTATCCTGGCGGGAGGGAAACCGGAGCACAATGCAAAGCAAACAGCATTCTCAACCTGTGGGATGATAGACTTTCCATCTGGCCTTATATGTTCCGTGCACATCGTGTACCGTAAGCTAACTGTACTCTCTCGCCAGCCACCGGCGGCACTTAACAACCACTTCCTTGTCATTCAACAAAACAACACATATCGATGCTACCGGTGGCATTTATGGAAACCAAAGTGCGGGCGATGAAAACAAACCCACGTGAGAGGATTGACTTCTGTTCCATCACGCACGCTGCCACCCAATAGCTCACTATCTCCAAGGAGAACCGGGGGAGGTAGCCTATTTATAGATCACATTTTCCACACGGTATTTTCAGTGGCATAAGTTTAGACAAGAGTACAATCAAAGTTTCCGTTTCTTCAGAGAGCCCCCCCCCCCCCCCCCGAAAGGGACAAAGCTGCCGCAACCGTTCTTTGATCTATGGCACTCCAGATATTACTGTATACCTTGTGGGTTACAGACAATACTTTTGCTCACTTTGGCAAAATGCAATTAATCTGCTTGATGACAAGTTCCAAAGATTAACGGGATAAACAAGGAGATGTAGAGGAGGAGACACCCTTTTGTGGAATATTCCACTCCTGAACAATAATGAATAATGATCTATTGTCCGTCTAATAGCTCCATAGCTCATTCTCGTGCTAGTCTGGTGGTTCTCAAGGCAATGCAAAGGAGTGTAGCCTACAATTCCACACAGGTCTTCAAGTCACCAGTGATGCAAAATACCAGCGAGCACACGTAACCCCCGTTGACACGCTCATGGGTAAATTAAATGCTTTTATTATGGCGCGCGTTGCCTTTACACCGTGGCGCGGCCATTGAAATTTCCATGATTGTGGAAGACACACTGGGCTCCACCCTGCTGCAGATTTATTTTCA
Organism: Protomyctophum parallelum; assembly: GCF_964188405.1. Lineage (NCBI taxonomy): Eukaryota > Metazoa > Chordata > Actinopteri > Myctophiformes > Myctophidae > Protomyctophum > Protomyctophum parallelum. The sequence goes on along the minus strand of NC_139711.1, from coordinate 2,605,887 downwards.
CACATGCTGGGTGAGGTGTCTGCAATTCCTCCCCGCCCTGTCATTGTTTGTTCTGCTGTTAAGTGTGAATATGAGCAGAGACGCACAGCCCTGTTTTTCGGGGGCCTTTCCCTCGCCCCGCCAAGTGCCGTTCGCTCATGTCACTTAACCCAGCAGCTTTCCAGACGCCTCTGAACCCTCCGTGTTCATCAACGGGAGTGAGAACGGGGCCCTTTTCGCTATTCGGGGCCGTCTGTCTCCAGAGTCAGACCGTTTGCCCATGTGAACCTGGGGAATGTAGAAATGGCATGTACGTACCGCTCGCATTGTTTCCAACATGACATATTCATGCATGCATAATGCGCCCCAATTTGAGCAGGGGGGGAAAGTAGTTGGCATTTCGAGTAGAGTGCACACGCCGCCAGTGTATTCATTTTAATGGACCCGTAAGGGTCACACAGTCTCAGAGTTGGATTTTGCTGTGTGCTGTGCATGACTGTGGCAAGGAACCAGTTGTTTGCAGTATTGTAGATTATGGATAAAAAACAATTCTTAAAGCATTATTTTTTTTTGCATCGTAACATGTAATCTTAAGATTGTACATGAGTGTTGATTGAAGTGTACCTGGGCAAAAACCAATAAGTATGAACTATAACAAAGGTCTCCCTTTGCTTTCTACGATCACTTACGGCATGTAGAGATGGGCAAAATACATTGAAAATGTATTTTGATACAAAATACAAATACTGGGTCAAAAAATGTATCTAAAAACAAAATACATCTAATTTCTTCCATCCCAGCGAAATACAAATTACAAAATACAAAAAAGTATTTCAAATACATGTATTTTCAAATACTTGCCCAACACACAACCGGTGTCACTATGCGAAGGCAGACTGTTCATAGCCTACTGTATGCGATCCATATATTATGAACGGGTGGTGTAAACATGATGAATTCACCACGTCCAGTCGCTGAGGCCTGCTGGTAATGACAACGCATGTGTGTGTGTGTCATGTGGAAGTGGGAATTCCGTCCAGCTCTATACCATCTCTCACTGTGATAAAAGAAACACCCGGAAGATTGTCAAAGCTCTGAGGACGGGAATAACAGACGCACAAACACACTCTAATACATACACCTGCGTGCATGCATGCACGCTTCAAAGTGCTGAGCGTCAAAAGTGTTCTCGACTACATCATCGGTGACTCCTGAGCAGATTTGAGCCTGATTTGCAGTATATTTCAGCAGTACGTCAATGTCACTGCTTTGCATTACAAGACAGGACACAGAGGTCACAGAAGTCAAATGAAAGGCACACACACACACACACACACACACACACACACACACACACACACACACGCACACACGCACACACACACACACCCTGAGGACGAGGAGGACCGCGGCATCTTCAAGTCACAACGCAGAGACGCAGCTTATTGCAAACAAACCAACATGACGCTGTCTTCTTGTGATTGTCATTGGCCATGATGAACACATACAGTATACACACTGTATGTGGGGGGCTTTTCACAACTCTCACGCCACGCATGACTTCCCTGGGCTGCAGACGGGCGCTCCTTTGACAGCCAGACAGACCCCGCTGTCTGTTTATGTACACTGCCACAAGGGCGCCAAGAAATGCACCACCGGTACCCTCCACACACACACACACACACACACACACACACGCACACACACACACACACACACACACACACACACACACACACACACAGAGACACGCACACACCCCAACACACCTTCAGGGCTCATCCACCTCCTGACTGCAAGGAATGTTTATCCTCAGCGAGGTACAGTCATCAACACGGTGTATCTACCTGATGTGAGGGGCCCAAATGTCCCCACAAGTATAGTAGAATTTGATAAATATACATTGCGAGGTGTGTGTGTGTGTGTGTGTGTGTGCGTGTGTGCGTGTGTGTGCGTGTGCGTGCGCGGTGCGTGTGCGTGTGCGTGTGTGTGTGTGTGTGTTTTGTGCGCGTGTGCGTGCGTGCGTGTGTGCGTGCGTGTCAGTGAGTGAAATACCTGCAGTTAGATAATATCTCATGTCCTAGCAGGCTAAAGAGACTAAATAAACAGTGTGTAAGCAGAGCGCTAACATGACAACGTGTTACACACACGCGCGCACACAGAGCTGCTTTTCCATCAACAATTAGTAACCATCCATCCAGCGTTGTTTACCTTAAAGGAAATACCTGTTTTTCTCTCTATATAAGTCAGGGGTTCTCAACCCATGGGCCGCGACCCCTCGGGGGGTCAAATTATTTTGGGGGGGTCCCCAAATTATTATATATATATATATATATATATATATAAAAATAAAAATAAAGACAATTGCAACTGAATAGCTGGATAGATGGAAACGAATAGTTTACATAATAGTACACAGAGTACATGCATAAACTTTCCTTAGTGATTAGATCTGGTTTCAGTATTCATATCAGGGTTCAGTATTCATTTATGATACATGTTCTCTATTATTGAGGTTATTTTTGCAGTCAGTTTGTATTAGGGGTGGTGTGAGGGTCGCGAGACATGGCCAAAGCCTTTCCGGGGGTCCCCTCCCCGGCCAAAAACAAGATAAACATGAATGTATTGTTCAATTTCCTATAGCACCAGCGATGACAACTATAGACAAATTTCACTCAAACTCTTACACCTTATCCGGTGCTTCTAAAAAAAAGAAATAAAAAATATTTCAAGCCTGAGTGTACATAATGGAACAAAAATGGACATGTAAGAGTCCATCTGGTTCCATTGTGTGTACACTGTCAGAGTTACAGTAGTCCACTCAGAACCCCCCGCCGCAAGGAACCCTGAAGGTCCCTGGACCATACTTTGAGAAACACTATACTTTATGCTTTTGTGCTCACTTCTCTGTGTAACCACTAGAGGCAGTGTTTACTGACATACAGTATACGTAGCAATGGTTCCTGAGAAATGTAGCCCATAGCCATGGGTCACTCACAAGCCTATCTCCTATTTCATCTACTGTACGACACAGTAGCACCACGAGTCAGCTTGATGTACAGGTACACTCCCTGGTACATGACGCTAGTAAGTAACATGGCAATGTCATGATGTGCAAGTATACATCCCTACTCCCTAGACATGACACTAGTATGCCACATGAAGTGCACTAGTAAAATAATGTATATGTCACATGAATGATGTGCTGTACAAGCAGCAAGCACTCCCCTTAATTGGACGTGACGCTAGCATGTCACAGAATTTACAAATACACACCCTGGACATGACAGTAGTATGTCACATGATGTACAAGTACACACCCCCTGGACATGCCGCAGGGACTTATAACCCCAGTTCAACCCTTGATGCTGAGGGCCAAGCAGGGAGGCATTGGGTCCCATTTGTATAGTCTTTGGTATGACTGAACTGGGGATTGAACCCTGACCTCCCCTCCCAGGCTCAGGGCGGACACTCTAACCACAAGGCCACTGAGCTGACAATGTATGATTTAATGTTGATCACAGTGCTATGGAGCTTGGCGCTGTGCTTCGCTGTATGCACATACATAGACATAGTCTCGCGTATAGCCAGATGATCAGAGATCTCTGTCTATCGACAGAGTCTGGGGAAACTAAATTCAATGTAATCTTTTATTGCACCATAAGGTTACTGTGACGTTTCCAGCACAATGTGTCTGAGGAGTGTCGACGTCACAGTCACCTTATGGTGCAATAAAGGCATCTATCACAGCATCGGAGCCCAGTGTGCGAGCGTCTTTATTTTTGTATAATTTTTTTGCATAATATTGGTGAAAATATCGGTATTCAACGGGCTAGGACTCGGCTATAGGACTAGGAGTCGGCATCATACCCAAAATTCTGGCATCGGTCGGGGCTCCAGTATTTCAGAACATCAGAGAAATTGACACAGAACGAGAGATGAACTTCTCCGGCGGGCCAGGAATGACATAGCATTAAAGTAGTTCTAGGTGTGTGGGATGATAAATGTGCACAGTCTTGAAGGACAGAGCTCCGAGGAGCTCCGCGGGGACTGCTACCTCATAGCGCTGGGATCCAGGCCTCCCCGGCCCCTTTCCACATCACGTCTTCTCTCCAAGCTTGTCCAGACAGCGTTCAGTCCAGCCCTGACCCTGGCTGCAACAACCAAAGCGCAACTCCCCTCCCCGCTGGAAGGGTGTGGGAATTTCACTATTAGTCAAAAATGGCGGAAAAACGTGGAAACCCACCAGTCCATCGGTTTGAGAATAAACCCCGTGAAGGGAAATCTCTGAGGCCTGAACGCCTCCAGTCACAGTCTGAATTTATAACCAATAGTGATATTTTGGGATTAAAACAAACAAAAAATGTGTTGAAATTTGGTTAAAACACTAGGGGCTCCATCTTGCGCCACGCTTATCCCTAAACTTATTTGCCTTTTTTTTTTACTATTTTGAAAAACATTTAAAAGAAAGTTCAACTAGCCGATCTACATCAAGACATTGTGATCTTGTAGATCGGCTATTTGAACTATTTTAAAAGGTTTTTTTTAAATAGTAAAAAATTGCAAATTAGTTTATGGATAATTAAGGGTTAAGGGGTGGCGCAAGATATAGCCCTATGTCTATTCTGATAATAATCTCTAATAAACAGAACATATTTTTACAGGTAGGTGACTACATTTTAGCCAATCAGGACAGAATAACCCATTTAGAAGCTGCTCAATTCTTATAGCGTTCTAAGTTCCAATTTTGTCTGCTCATTTCTTTGTGCCATAACTTGTATAACCTGTATCCTGTCTGAGTTCTCAATCCTGATTGGATAACATTTGTATCCTGATCTGTTTAATAAAGAGCTGGAGAGACATGGAGACTGCCAGTGTAGAACGCTGGTTCTTGGGGTCCGGGACCCCCAGGGGGGTCTTAAGGGGATTCCAGGGGGTTCCCACAAAGCAAGATGTACGATATAGTTAACACTGAGGATAGATAGGCTACAGTGTAGAATAGATTGTGGACCCCGATATATATATTTTTTAAATGCTATCAGACGGGGGTCTAGTGGCCTAGAGTAGGCTACATATCAAACAGGGGGTCCTTGAAATGAAAATATTGAGAATCACCGGCCTATGCAGCATATCTTTCAATATCAAAACATCCCAGTGTCTGTGCGTGATTCGTACAATGGGTCCAGGCATGTGTATGTGTGTATACTCGTGTGTGTGTATTGGCGTGTTGATAGGGGATACCGCTGGTGAAACAACAGTTGGTGCTGTCCAAGGATGTGTAGGAGGAGAAGATCCCGGCGGGTCGTAACGATCGAGGTGGGAGGGATTCATCTCCCCGAACACGTCCTCCAAAACAAAAAAGAGAGAGGAGAAGAAAAAAGAAAAGGTTGATCCAGGAAATACCACATAGATACAAAACCGTGTGCATGGGCCCGAAAGAGATTCCATGTATAATTAGTTCTGCTTGTCCTGTATGTTCCTTGCTTGATTTAGGACTCTTGGACGCGTGTGGAATTTCAAACACGAAGTAGCCTTTTCTTTTCTTTTTTTTCTGGAAATGGGAGAGAGAGAAAAACTCAGCACTCAATTTATGACTTATCTCACATAAATAAAAGACAGGTAGCCATGGCAACCGAGCCATAACATCTCTCCAACCCCCCCCCCCCCCCCCCACACACACACACACACACACACACTCTCTCTCTCTCTCTCTCTCTCTCTCTCTCTCTCTCTCTCTCTCTCTCTCTCTCCCCTCTCTCTCTCTCTCTCTCTCTCTCTCTCTCTCTCTCTCTCTCTCTCTCTCAATTATCAAAGCCTCTTAGACTATAGAGATCGAGTGAGGGCCTGGCGTAATTCATTTCAGGGCCATGCATGCGCAGTCCATCTCATATCACAAAATCGCTTTGATCCCTCTCCCTGTAAAAGACAAGACTGCTTTTTTTTCCCCTTCTCCCTTTTGCTTGTGAAAACAAACAGTGGCATTCTTTCCCGTTTGAGTCTACTGTATGTGCAGGCGCATATTTGTTTTCCATTTTCCCCTTCTTTCATTCTCTCTCTCTCTCTCTCTCTCTCTCTCTCTCTCTCTCTCTCTCTCTCTCTCTCTCTCTCTCTCTCTCTCTCTCTCTCTCTCTCTACCCTCCCTCAATCCCAATCAATTCCTGATGGAATTACTAGATTATTCCATGGAAACTGCCTGACATGAGCAGGTGTTTCAGGGGCTAGCTGATTGCCAAACAGAGCAGGCTGCCGCTGACTGTTAGCTGTAATCCAATGTGACAGGGCCTCTAAAGATTGGGAGGGGGGGTTGGGGGGGGGGGGGGAAATAGTGGATCGTTTTGTCCTGAATTATAATTTGTCATACAACGGTGTCATGTGCTGGATATAGCCGATTTACAAACTCGCGACGCGTTGCTTCAATGTCACGATCTGCTGAATAAAGACTGTAGTTTACCTGGTCTAAAGTAAACTACAGTCAGTGGTGGAAAAAGTACTCAATTGTTTTACTTAAGTAAAAGTACCAATACTGCAATTTAGAACTACTCCTTCACAAGTAAAAGTATACGGAATTGAAAATGTACTTGAGTAAAAGTGCAAAAGTATCGGCATCAAAATGTACTTAAAGTACTAAAAGTAAAAGTACTCTTATTGCAGAATGTCCCACTTCACAAGTTCAAAATGTGTACAAAGTCTATTGAAAATAGCCGATCTACAAGCTCACAATGCGTCGCAATAACGCGACGCATTGTGAGCTTGTAGATCGGCTATTTTCAAATGGCCAAAATGTATTGGGTTGAAGTGGTTAATTTATGTTTTCTAATCAAAATTAAAATCGCCAAAGTAACTAAAGTTTTCAAATAATTGTAGTGGAGTAAAAGTACAAATGTTGGCTCTGAGATGTAGTGGAGTAGAAGTAAAAGTACTGGAAATTGGAAATACTCAAGTAAAGCACAAATACCTCAAAATTGTACTTAAGTACAGTACTTAAGTAAAAGTACTTAGTTACTTTCCACCACTGACTACAGTCTGCAGCTAAAACACAATTCACTTAGCCTAAATAATCCACATCAAAAACGCAATTGCTCTTGTTTTGAACAATTGGGAGCGTGTATGTTCCCCAGGTTCTATGTTCCCCACCATGCAAAAAAGGTTCTTTGTTCCCCACTTAGAATAAACCTAAACCTATAAACCAGAAACCTAACCTAGTAATTTTAGTAATCTCGAATTTTAGGCCTGCCTAGGCTACTTAAACTATCTAGTCTTAGCCAACTAAAAATTAACACTGGCATAAAATAGACTAAAACATAATTGCTCAGACTCTTCAACAAAGATGGCAAAAACAAACATGCTTTGTTCTGTACTTATACTGTACATACAATTGTGTATAGTATAAAACACTGAAGTCCTTCAACCAGAAACCTAACGCTAAACGTAAAACCTAAAGTAAGTGGGGAACATAGAGCGTCGCAAAGCAAAGCAAAGTTCTTTGTTTACCCAGGGAAGTGGACTAAGCCAAGGACTTGTTTACAGCCACACCCTGCTCATAGAACATTTCATGGTAGGGGTTCAATGCCTTGATCAAGGGCACTACAGTGGTGGAAATTTTAAAGTGCCGGTCCGGGGATGCGAACTGGCGACCTTCCGTTATCAAAACCGCTCTGCTAACCGTTCGTCTGGTTCCCCTGGTAGGGGTCCCGCCCCCTACCAGGGGTCCCGCCCCCTACCAGGGCCCAGGAAATGATTCCCCGTTCATTTTCTTCATAGACATTTCAAACAGTATTTATTTAAAGACCTTTCAAGCCTCGTACAAAGCCAACTCGAGTTGTGAGAAATCATGACAACTAGAAAGAAGAAAGAAATTTGTTTGGTCCAAAATATTGTGTTTATTGTCATGATTTCTCACAACTCGAGTTGGCTTTAAAGGTCTAAAAAGGTCTTAAAATAAATACTTTTTGAAATGTGGGAAAAATGCATTGGGTCTGGCGTCATCATGAAAGGCGGCGGGACTGCGGCACTCTATACTGATGACCCCCTTGTGAAGTTAAAAGCTCCCAACTTAGCTTTACATGCAGCAGGGAACTTAATGCATTTTCAACCATATCTTCATATAATTAGTAGTCCACTCCTCACTAATGCTCATTATAAAATGGCACTATTTCAGTTTGAACTGCCCATGATTGATTGATTGATTGATTGATTGATTGATTGATTGATTGATTGATTGATTAAATGATTGATTGATTGATTGATTGATTGATTGATTATTTTCGTGTCCTGCACCAAAGGCCCTATTTTCATCAGTGCCTTACCCGTTATCCCTAAAATTCTTTGTTTGAGGGGCGCTAGGCCCTCCTATGTCTTTGTTTGAGGGGCGCTAGGCCCTCCTATGCCCAGCTCTTTGTTTGAGGGGCGCTAGGCCCTCCTATGTCTTTGTTTGAGGGGCGCTAGGCCCTCCTATGCCCAGCTCTTTGTTTGAGGGGCGCTAGGCCCTCCTATGTCTTTGTTTGAGGGGCGCTAGGCCCTCCTATGCCCAGCTCTTTGTTTGAGGGGAGCTAGGCCCTCCTATGTCTTTGTTTGAGGGGCGCTAGGCCCTCCTATGCCCAGCTTTCCGGGTTTGTGTGAACACAAACCTTGGCTTGTAATTGGCGATAATTTGATTGGCTGAGCAAAGTACAGATTGAAGATGAAAGTGGGGGCAGAATGTGAAGACGAAAGTGATTGGCCGGAAAGACATTAATGATTTGATCGGTTCAGCACGGAATGGGATGTATGATGATGTATGATGATAAGAGCGCCCCTCACTTCACATGGGTGTGATTTTTTACTATTTTTAAACCCTTTTTTAATAGCGACTCTACAAGGTCACAATGTGTTGAAGATGCACAGCCTGCGTAGCAAGTATACATGCAGGCAGACAACTCGAGAGCGCGTCTACAGGTGACTATAGTCACATGCACTCTTTACCTGATCAGAGCGGCCATTTAAACTTCTCTGCTAGCAGGGTTGGAACCAAGGGGCCAGCTATGCACTCTAATGTTGAAGTGCTGGGCCCTAGTGGTAAGAGGAAGGACTGCAGGCGGACCCGTGGATTCTTGACGAGGAAACCCCGTGCAATCGAGCGCCCAATGTTAAAGCCCAGCTGCACTTCCGCATTTGGACACCAAAATGTGGTGTCCAAATGCTGAATCAGCGAAAAAATGCAGAAATAGACGGTCCTTCCGGCAGCCTTCCGGGTGCTTCAAAACGCCACTGAGCAACTTCCACTGACATGAATAGCGGAGGGGGCGGAGCTTCGTGCCAGGTCAGTCTCTATCCTTTTAATACTCTACTTTTAAAGATTTGGCTTTTGGTGACTTTTGGAATTTTGGTGTGGTGTATAGGTATGGCTATAAGGTTTTCAAAAAACTGTGCACTGGTCTGTTTGCACAGACCCAAATATTAGATAGGTATATAGGTATGGTTGAAAATCAAAAAAATTGATAGAAGAGATTTATAGTTACTATTGGGTGTGCTAAATAACATACTAAGATTTTAGGAAAAACTACTAACACATAATTTTCAAGATGGCGTCCACGATGGCTGCCGGGAGCAAAAATGCCTATAAACTGGGATTTAATTTTTAAAAAATCAATCAATCAAACAACACGGTAACTATCCTTTTTGAATTTTGGCATGGTGTTAGGTATGGACACAAGGTTTTCAAAAACCATTGCAGACTAATTTGGCTCGCCCCCTAGTGGTCGGTTTGCAATGAAACCAATATTACATATGTCAGTATATGGTTTGAAACCCCAAATAATTGATTATTATTATAGGCCTTATAGGGCCTTATAGGGGCCCAAAGTGCCCAACCCTCATGGTTTTACAGACACCAGAGAGAGAGAGAGAAGAGCTATAAGAGGTAGACGCTTTTACCTACCTATAGGCAGTGTTGTGGACACCACCGGAGGAACAGATGCTGACATAAGAAGCAGAATTAACAAGGCTAGAGTGGTGTTTAACATGCTCAGGAAGATCTGGAGCTCAAAGAACATCTCAACCAACACCAAAATGCGCATCTTCAACTCCAGTGTGAAACAGGTGATGCTGGGGCACGGTGGCACAGTTGGTAGTGCTGTCGCCTCACAGCTAGAAGGTCCTAGGTTCGATTCCCGCACCCGCTCGGGGTGCTGTGGGTTCTGGCGGCGTGTTTCCTCCTCCGCGTCATCAGTGCCCATACCCGAGGCGGGGTTGACGAAAGGGCCTTTCTGTGTGGAGTTTGCATGTTCTCCCCGTGTCCCCTAGGGTAGGTACCCTCACAAAAAACATGCAGTAATCTGGTCTCTAAATTGCCTCCCCCTGGCCAGCTGGGGCGCCTGATGGAGGGGAAAGGAACTGGTTGGAATAACGTGTTCCTTCCAACCAGGGAAACTCCCCCCTGTCAGGTGTAAAGGAGCAACTTGGACACTGAGGCATGAAGGAAGCATGAGTTCAAGTCCGTTGCTCTCCCCTTGTCCCCCATATATGGGGACTAGGTTGGTGGAGGGTGTGTAGAGCCCAGGATCACATTAGATGATTGACACAGGGGTGAAAAATGGGTTACAAAATCGTGGGATAAAAAGTTAAAAAACAAGAAGATGCTGTGTGGGGCTGAGTCTTGAAGAACAACAAAACTCACAACACACAGGCTGCAAAACATTCACCAACACATGCCTCAGGAGAATTCTACACATCTGGTGGAGGGACAAAGTTAGCAATGTGGACCTGTGGAAAACAACAAGCCAGGATCCCATTGACCTATACAGATCCGAAAGTTGGATTGGCCACACCCTCAGAAAACCTGCGACAAATATCACCCGACAAGCCCTGAAATGGAACCCCCAAGGGGAAAAGGAAACCAGGTTGCCCCAGGAACAGCTGGAGAAGGAGCATCGAGGCAGAAATGGCAGAGAGTAGTGGGCTCAACTGGGTAGATCTCGAACGGCTCAAAGCCGAGTGAAATGGAGGACATTTGTCAACGGCCTATGCATCCTAGAGGAGCAAAGGGTCAAGTAAGTCAAGAGAGAGACAGAGACAGAGACAATATCAGATGGCATCAGAAATGGTGCCATCTGATATTGAGCATTAGTGAGGACCAATTATATGCATTTATATAACACCTTTATCCAAGGCACTTTACATAGATTGTGTATTACATTCACACACTGATGGCGGAGGAAACAATGTGCAAGGCAGGGCCTGCACATTGGGAGCAATCATAGGGGGTTCAACGTCTTGCTCAAGGACACTTCGACACTAACTCTGGGGGAGCCCGGGATGGAACTGAGAACCTCACAGCTCCCATCCAGCTGCTCTATACCAGCCACTCTATCCCTGAGCCACTGCCGGCCCCAAATTATTGTCCCATTCAGGCCTGACGTAGAAATTTAAAAAAGAATGTTTTCTAAATCATGAAAAATTTCGGAAAGGTTTGAGGCACATTTTTACGATTTTCCAAAAATAGTAGACCTACAAGTTCATAGCGCGCCACTCTGTGGCGCGCTATGAGCTTGTAGATCTGCTATTTTTCAATAGCTAAATTATTTGTAGAGAGAAGACTTCCGCACACCCAGCAGGCAATTTGGAGCAGGTGCGACGATGACAGAGAGTACAATGTGGAAGAAGGGACATCCGCACACTGCCACTTGTTCAGAGCAATTGTATTAATTGAGCAACATTTCGGTCTTGCGACCTTCCTTCCACAATAGCTAAATTAAAACACCAAAAGGGGTTCCCGCCCAAAATGGGTTAACACTGGTTTCCGTTTTTTGGCATGTCCTTACAGGAGACATTTCAAGAGTTCTCCAAAATAGTTCATGTACAAGCTCAGATCGCTTGTATATCTATTGTTTTCATTATTTGCTGTACAATGAAGTACCGTATATGGCTTACAATAAGTTCTTAATTGCATATCTTATATTCTCTGGTTGCTCATTGTGATAGTGCTTCACAACATTATTTGGTAAGCTTGCAGAAACAAAGAAATATTATGAGCGGCCCGGAAGAGAATTTCCAATTCATTTTTCCCCATACATGTTTCAGAAAGTATTTATTTTAAAGACCTGTAAGCCTCGGACAAAGCCAACTCGGATGGTGACAACTGGTGACAATAAACACAATTATTTATGCCGAAAAAGGGCAAGGTACAACTTGTCACGGTTCAGGACAGGCAGGTGTTGGACCCAAGTGCAGAAAAAAGGCAGAGGACAGGCAGGTCGAATGCAAGGGGGGTTTATTAACCAAAATCAGGAACATACACTGGAGTACGAGGAGAGCAAGGCAAAACACTAGGAACATGGAAAACACTAGGAACATGGAAAACACTAGGAACAAAAAACCACCGACAACATTTTACGAACGAACAAAGAACTGCACACACAAGGGCAAACTTATAGACATGGGATAACTAGACACAGGTGAACACCACAGACAAATCAACACAGGGATTGGCTGGGAGACTAATATGACACAGGAGGAAACACTGGCAATCACAGGACTAGTGAGACAAGACAGGAACAGAACTACAGGGGCAGACAGGAAGGCACAAAACAAGACTACAAAATAACAGTTCACAGTGTAAAGCAAAACTGCAACTAAGAAACAAGGAATAATACAGAGTACAACATCACAGTAACAACGTAAAACACTAACTAACTAAAACCATGAAACCAGGGTACACAAATAACATAACACAAGTCACAGACTGTGACAGTGCCTCCCCCTCAAGGGATGGCTTCCAGACATCCCTAAACACAGCCCAATACATCGAGCAGGGTGGCCGGTGGGGGTCTGGAAGGAGGGGCACTGGGACACGGGACCAAAAAAACAAACTGGGGCACAGGACTAAACACTGACTGGCAGGGGCTGGGCAGGGCAAAAACAGTCAAAACAAAAACTACACAGGGAATCACATGGACAGGCAGGCAAGCAAACACACAGACAAGCACACAGACAACAGGTGGGACAAACCAAGGGACAGACAGATCAACTGACAGACAATCAGGCAGGCAGACAGACATGATGTTTGACACAATAGGCGGGTAAAGGGGTCAGAAGGGCGACAGGAGGACTGGGGGGTCGAAAGACGGACAAACAGACAGGCATTCACACTAGCAGACAAGCATACAGACAGACAGGCGGACAGACAGACAGGGACTAACGGGACGGTAGGTGGGACAGAGTGGAACAGAGGGGGCCGGGGACTGGACGTAGCCTGGGGAAACTGAGGGCCTGAGACATGGGGGACAAAGGGGCTGGCAGACGGAGAAAGGGAGCTACGCTGGGAAACTGGAGTAGAAGGGCATGGAGACAGGGGAACCTGGGGACAAGGAGACACAGTCACTGGGAGCAAGGAACGGGGGTCAGGTGGCTGAAGAACACCCCTGGGGTCCCGCGGCTGGAGTGCTGGCCAGGGGGCCAGCTGCTGGAGTGCAGCCCCGAGATCCTGCTGCCGTAGTGCAGGCCCGGGCTCTGACAACTGGAGAGACCCGGGGTCTGGCAGCAGGAGTGCTTCCTCTGCTTCGGTGGGGACATGGGGGAATAGTTCACAAGGTCCACATCGGTTGTCAGCAGGGAAAACTGACATGTGTACTAGACAAACGTCGGTGGGGGCAGCCGACGGGGGTTCAGGCCGGATGTCGGCGGGGACAGCCGAGGGGGGGGTCTGGCAGGACGTCGGCGGGGACGGCCGACGGGGGAGTCACACTGGGCAGCTGAGGCTCGTGAGCGCTGGGCAGCGAGGAGCGTTGATGGCGGTGTGAGCCGTGACGACCACGCCCCCTCGCCCGGTTCCCCCTGAAGACGGATAAGCGAGACCCAATGTATGGGTCCGAGGCTGAAACTGTCTCAGCATAGGCCGGCTCAGGGAATGCAGGGTCAACATGGGCATCTGGACAGACAGGCTGGAGGCCTACAAACCCCAGCCTGATTGACTGGGTTGCAGGCTGGTGAGCAGATTGTTGGAAAGCAGGCTGGGAAACACGAGCAGACTGAGGACGGCCAACATTATATTCCCACCTGGTTTTTGCCACCAGTCTGGCAAAATCAGGGTCCGTCTTCCAGTAGACAGCAAGGGAATTCAGGAATTCTGGGTCCTAAAATAAATGTAAAAGTCTTCCCTTGTTACACCAAAATCGTCCCATGAAAATGGCAGGCAGGGCTGTTGACTATCTGCCATGGCAGATGGCTTCCTCAATTTACTCAAAATGGGCATTTTACTCCAAATGCAAAAGACAAAAAGCAAACCTCTGTCCGCTGGGTCCAATATGGTTCGTTCGTACTGTCACGGTTCAGGACAGGCAGGTGTTGGACCCAAGTGCAGACAAAGGCAGAGGACAGGCAGGTCGAATGCAAGGGGGGTTTATTAACCAAAATCAGGAACATACACTGGAGTACGAGGAGAGCAAGGCAAAACACTAGGAACATGGAAAACACTAGGAACAAAAAACCACTGACAACATTTTACGAACGAACTTAAGAACTGAACACACAAGGGCAAACTTATAGACATGGGATAACTAGACACAGGTGAACACCACAGACAAATCAACACAGGGATTGGCTGGGAGACTAATATGACACAGGAGGAAACACTGGCAATCACAGGACTAGTGAGACAAGACAGGAACAGAACTACAGGGGCAGACAGGAAGGCACAAAACAAGACTACAAAATAACAGTTCACAGTGTAAAGCAAAACTGCAACTAAGAAACAAGGAATAATACAGAGTACAACATCACAGTAACAACGTAAAACACTAACTAGCTAAAACCATGAAACCAGGGTACACAAATAACATAACACAAGTCACAGACTGTGACACAACTAAACACAGTTTTTGTTGTTTTTCTTCTTTCTAATTATTTGTTCGGTCCAAATAATTGCGCCTGCGACACTCTATAGATAGATATTTCATTTCAGAGTACTTTAGTAGGCCATAGATATGCCTTCCTAGCATAATTTATCACTCAAGTACATTTTCATAAGGCATAGTCAGATGACGAATGCTGTTTTAATGCTCCTCTTATGAAACACAACAACTTTTCCTCTGGCAAAGGCATGATATAAACGTTCATAAACATTACAGGAGATTCTACTAATTAAGGACAAGGTTTTTCCATTCTGGGTAGTCTTTTATTTTTTCCCTTTTGGCTTTGCGTTCAGAGATTTGGGAGATATGAGCGTATTAGTGATGATTTGGCACCCGTCCTGGCACAGCAGGCGTTTTGAAAGGAGACACACCATAAATTCACAGGCATACAAAACCTTATCAACACCAACCATCTACCAGGACCGCAAAACAAAAACACAACCCTGCAGGAATCTCACACACATCTGGTTACACACGACACCAATGGACAAAAAGTCATGAAATCACCCACTACAGAGAGAGGGTGACAGAGTAAAAGAGAGAAGGAGAGCAAGCAAGAGGTAGAGGGAGAGAAAGAGAAAACAAGAGGCAAGGTGGTTCCAATTAGAGCGCTATAGATAACCCTTCATTTATCTGAGGCCTGGCCTCAAAGTACAAACGTTAAATTCACACCCTTGGCTAATAGAGTCTTCCTTAATGAAAGCGGATACCTCTATCAGTGCTGGATATCATCAGCTGTGGGCTGTTTTGTAGCCAGGATCCAGCCATGCAGGTGACGGGATGAAGGGTACAAACAGTGTCTGCGAGGCTGCAGGTCTGTCGGGAGGACTCACGCAAGGCCCAGGCCTCTGCTCCTTTAGGCTACACATCTCCCAGAACCAAGATCTGAACCGCAGCAGAACCTGGACGGAGAACAGAGAGGGGACCACATGATTGGGGCGTAACTATACCACACAGACTCCATGCCGCTATGATCCCAGTCCAAAGCCAATTCACAGAAACACCCTCTGATGCATCCCTTGGACCCTCTTCAATATACCTCCAACCGCTCGAATCCCAATTGGTTCCCGCACAGGATATCTCCTAATAAAGCTTTGGCAGCAGTTAAAGCAATGTTGAACTTTGGTAGAGCATTGGGTTGTACAGTTAGAGCTACCTAGCTATGATTATAAGTCAAAATATTGTCAACTATGTTGACAATGTGTTCCATGAAGTGTGAGAAACTAGAAGCGGTGATTCCTTCCATTCACTGTCCTTGCATAAACAGCTCTCAAAATGACACTTTTAGCACATAAACTAATGCAACCAAAGCAGATTCTTCATACTTGCACATGTTGCATGAGGTCTAAACGGTAAAGTAGGCCTACAAATCTGAGATCCTTACATTAGCCAAAATGGCAGGGAGAGATCGGAATTCGCATTCAATGAGAGCGAATGGAAGCTGATACCAGTTCCACACACACACACACACACACACACACACACACACACACACACACACACACACACACACACACACACACACACACACACACACACAATAACAGAGCCTTTGATGACTTTGATGATTTAGTGTAGACCTCACGTCCAGTTTACTAACAAAGTCTAAATGGTGTAAGTGGTTAAAACTGATATCCCTAAATCCCCACGACCGTCGACCACCCTGTTCACACACACACAGGCAACCCACTTGCTGCACGGCGCTATACAGGCAGCAACATTTTTCATAGCTGTTTCAATATTCTAGGACAGAGAATGTATGAGTGAAACCTTATGGGCCAGGTGCATCCGCACAGCAGACTGAAATGTCTCTCTCTGATTGAGACGCGCAGAATGGAGACAGACAATGAGATCGGCTTTTGTGAGGACGATGAAAAACCCATGTGTCCGTCGTGCGGGCATTTCCAGTCCCTGCGGGGTCAAAGATGTAAAGTTTCATAATGCGGTGATCACTCCCGCAAAACCCCTAAAAAACAAGCATGTGATTCTGACATGGGTGCCCCCCCCCCTCCCGCCCACCTTCTCTGGAAAACGGCTCATGTCTGGATCTGTGGAATGTGTTTATGGACGGCCTTCGCCCACCTGACACAACCATCGGCAGATATATGAACTATACTGTCACACGTCACTTCAAAGGTTACGTTCATATCTTCTGAAGTATAGTTGCCCCGTGTGGTCCGTTCCCGTCTCTCAAGCACTCCGAAGCTGGATTCCACGGAAGGAAATGTACTTATTCGTCCACAGAAAGACCGCCGTGTTGACGTGTATACCCTCACCACGGCTGCGAGTCACGGGTTGTCTCACAGTCGCTCACCGTGTTGCTCGGAGTCATGGTACCGCCACGAAAAGGCTTCCCACTAACCACATAGTGTCATTAGGGGTTAAGTGACTTGCTCAAGGACACTTCGACACAGACCAGGGCCGGGAGACTTGATTACCAGACGACCTCAGACTAAGCTGGCTATAGTGGTTCTAGTGGTTTAGTGGTTTACCATTGTTTCAGAGAGAGAGAGAGAGAGAGAGAGTCTGGCCAAAGTAGAATTTAACTCTGGCTGTCACCTCAATGGTGAGAAAAGATAGTATAAATATACTAATATGTGGGTTTAGGAATAGCAATTCAACTCGGTGAAGTGATTAGTTCATATGGCCTTTATAGGAAAACAATTGCACTGTCAAAAAGCTAGAAGCCAATATGACTTTTCCATTTTTAGTTTGTGAAATGACAGTTTGTGCATTCATTATTAACACGTTATAACGAAGCCAGAAAGCGTAGTTTCAGACAGCCTCTTATGTTATGTCTCTCTGAAGTGCAGCTGTTGCTTTTACAAGAGCTGACAGACTGCGATAATTAATAACCTGACTTCTGCCTCACACACAAATGCCAAGAGAACATTTAAAGTCAAAATATATACAACGCCATTACAAATAGTCCCATATTTCATCTGCTGAGCTTACTTTGGTTTACTACACACTATAGGACTGGAGAGAGTCCTATAGCTGTTCGTTCACACCCGCGCTGCTGTTCGTTTTACACTTTAAGGTGCGTGTCCTGTGCCGATTCGTTTCACCTTCTTGTGGAAAATATAATTACTGAAATGCGGTCGATTATGTGAGAGGCTGATTTAAGAGGTCTGCTGACAGATTTGTAGAACATGAAAAGGGTGTAATACTTTTGACTGCTTGGAGTCTATGAGTTTGGTTTGACGGCAACGCGAGGACTTTGATGTCACATGGAGTTAGGAGTTGAGAAAGCACAAACATGTACAATCACACAAACATAAAGCAGATACATGTGCGCATGCACACGCGTCCACACACGCACGCACGCATGCACGCACACACACACACGCACACACACACACACACACACACACACACACACACACACACACACACACACACACACACACACACACACACACAGGCTCTCTGAGAGGCTGGCTCCCACGTTTTCCCACAGACAGTTTTGAACCTGCGCCCCCCTGAAACCACAAAGGGCAGAGAAAGTCAGGTTCTGGTTCCAACGCAGCACTCTAAAACAGATTATAGCTGTGGACACGAGAAGTTCTTTAACCACAGAATTAAGCATGGGGACAAGAAGACCAGCGCCATTGAAAACATACATCCAGTACCACCCAGGATGAACTCTCCAGTTGACTGCTATAGAACCCAGAGTCAAAATCAAAGTAAGAAAATTGGCTGGGCCGCGGCGCTCAAACGAACACAATTGCCACACAATTGTCACAGGTCGGAAGACAGTTGGGGGGAGAGCGAACTCTGTCGCTGTACTAGCAACTCCTACAGGTTGTTCCAACAGGGAACGGAGCTATATGAAGGATAGCCCTGGTTCTTAACTCTCGTATTCATACGAGAGTCAAGGCTTAAGTGCACCCTGTTTTTTGCGCTCGCTACATTTACAACGTTTACGTATATATAAACATTCGGAATTCAAATATAAAGTACTCACAATTTGTCCCACGGGTGTTAGTTAGTTGCTGCTCCAGCGATTAGAATTGCTGCATCCCGCGTTGTTTAATAAAAAGCATTTTTATCCGAGCTGTTATTTTGCCATTGGCTTTCAACTACGCGCCCCCATCGGTCGGTCGGAGGGTGGCACTCGGTGTGTTCGATATAGGTACGCTGATCGCCCTGCCAATACAGACTAATAGGCGAGTGCGCTCCCGGTGTTGATTTTCGCTCATGGGATGCGGTAATATCATATAATCAAAACGTTGTGGTGGCAAAATAGCAACACCAGCGACATCTGGACAATGTGGTATAGGCTACTGCAGCTGAAACTGCTTTAGAAGCCAGACAGAAATTAAACTTATATCAGAGTGGTGATTTAAACTTATATCAGAGTGGTGATTTAGTTAAATTAAACTTATATCAGAGTGGTGATTTAGTTAAATTAAACCTATATCAGAGTGGTGATTTAGTTAAATTAAACTTATATCAGAGTGGTGATTTAGTTAAATTAAACTTATATCAGAGTGGTGATTTAGTTAAATTAAACTTATATCAGAGTGGTGATTTAGTTAAATTAAACTTATATCAGAGTGGTGATTTAGGCCCAGGCCGTAGCGTAACGGTCTGGGCACCGGACTGGTGATCCAGTCGCGGTGTGCCGCGGGTTCGACTCCCGGACCCGACACGGCCTTTACCGCATGTCATCCCCCCATCTCTCTCCCGTTTCCTGTCAGCCTACTTTCTATCCCTTAAAAAATCAATAAAAGGCGTAAGCCGCAAAAAAATAATAATAATAGTGGTGATTTAGTTAAATTAAACTTATATCAGAGTGGTGATTTAGTTAAATTAAACTTATATCAGAGTGGTGATTTAGTTAAATTAAACTTATATCAGAGTGGTGACTATATATGATCTGTATCCCAGAGACACTGTACTATATGATCTGTATCCCAGAGACACTGTACTATATATGATCTGTCTCAGAGACACTGTACTATATATGATCTGTCTCAGAGACACTGTACTATATATGATCTGTCTCAGAGACACTGTACTATATATGATTTGTCTCAGAGACACTGTACTATATATGATCTGTCTCAGAGACACTGTACTATATATGATCTGTCTCAGAGACACTGTACTATATATGATCTGTCTCAGAGACACTGTACTATATATGATCTGTATCTCAGAGACACTGTACTATATATGATCTGTCTCAGAGACACTGTACTATATATGATCTGTCCCCCAGAGACACTGTACTATATATGATCTGTCTCAGAGACACTGTACTATATATGATCTGTATCTCAGAGACACTGTACTATATATGATCTGTCTCAGAGACACTGTACTATATATGATCTGTCTCAGAGACACTGTACTATATATGATCTGTCCCCCAGAGACACTGTACTATATATGATTTGTCTCAGAGACACTGTACTATATATGATCTGTCTCAGAGACACTGTACTATATATGATCTGTCTCAGAGACACTGTACTATATATGATCTGTATCTCAGAGACACTGTACTATATATGATCTGTCTCAGAGACACTGTACTATATATGATCTGTCTCAGAGACACTGTACTATATATGATCTGTCTCAGAGACACTGTACTATATATGATCTGTATCTCAGAGACACTGTACTATATATGATCTGTCTCAGAGACACTGTACTATATATGATCTGTCCCCCAGAGACACTGTACTATATGATCTGTCTGAGAGACACTGTACTATATATGATCTGTATCTCAGAGACACTGTACTATATATGATCTGTCTCAGAGACACTGTACTATATATGATCTGTCTCAGAGACACTGTACTATATATGATCTGTCCCCCAGAGACACTGTACTATATATGATTTGTCTCAGAGACACTGTACTATATATGATCTGTCTCAGAGACACTGTACTATATATGATCTGTCTCAGAGACACTGTACTATATATGATCTGTCTCAGAGACACTGTACTATATATGATCTGTATCTCAGAGACACTGTACTATATATGATCTGTCTCAGAGACACTGTACTATATATGATCTGTATCTCAGAGACACTGTACTATATATGATCTGTCCCCCAGAGACACTGTACTATATATGATCTGTCTCAGAGACACTGTACTATATATGATCTGTATCTCAGAGACACTGTACTATATATGATCTGTCTCAGAGACACTGTACTATATATGATCTGTCTCAGAGACACTGTACTATATATGATCTGTCTCAGAGACACTGTACTATATATGATCTGTATCCCAGAGACACTGTACTATATATGATCTGTCTCAGAGACACTGTACTATATATGATCTGTCTCAGAGACACTGTACTATATATGATCTGTCTCAGAGACACTGTACTATATATGATCTGTCTCAGAGACACTGTACTATATATGATCTGTATCCCAGAGACACTGTACTATATATGATCTGTCTCAGAGACACTGTACTATATATGATCTGTCTCAGAGACACTGTACTATATATGATCTGTCTCAGAGACACTGTACTATATATGATCTGTCTCAGAGACACTGTACTATATATGATCTGTATCCCAGAGACACTGTACTATATATGATCTGTCTCAGAGACACTGTACTATATATGAGCTTCGGCCTCGTGGTCAAAAGGCATGATGAAAAGGCACTGCCGTGACTCAGGCATGAACACGTGTGTACACGCACACGCACGCACGCACGCACACACACACACACACACACACACACACACACACACACACACACACACACACACACACACACACACACACACACACACACACACACACACACACACACACACACACACACACACACACACACGATGGACGGGCACATATACTCACATCACACGCGGACAAACACTTACCACTAGACAGACACACACCCACGGACAGACGGACGGGCACACAAACACACACACGCATGCACAAGCATGCACACGCACACACACACACACACACATCTTTGTGCGTGCGTGCGCGAGCGCACAAAGACAAAAACAATGAAACTCCTCAGTAGGCAGCACAAAGGAATGTTGTTGAGCAGACATGGGTACATGTGAGCCAAACCACCAACCTACTGTTGTGGTCAGCATTAGATCTATAAAATATGTGACCAATTAAGCCTTCCAGGCTTAGAACAAGCTATTGTCCTTATATGTCAGGATTTGCTATGTACAAAACGTACATAGCAATGAGATCCACTTGTCTCCACTTGTCCACTTGTCTGATCACAATAGCTGTCAAAGATGAATCAAGTGTTGTGCAGAGAAAACTCACTGCAGGCCAACATTGCAATTACCCACTTGAACCCAAGCATCCCTATTCTGGGGCGAACATTTGGTGAAAACAGCTGATGCGTTGTGAGCTTGCAGATTGCCGATTTCCAGCTATCAATTTGAACTGCCTCATACTGTCATACATACCATTGCAAATGTTTTGAACATCTGACCAGCGTCCAGCTTGTGTGTATATATACTGTATTTCACTCCACTCGTATCAGGAATATTTAAATATCTGAACTGTTTCCTTCCTGTTCTTATTCATCTTGCCTTTCCTGGAAAATACAAATGATAGGACCTGATAGGAATATAATTTCACCTGCTGTTTTACATGTGTAAACCTGGGATGTGACAAGAAAGTTGAAGTTGGGTTGAAGAGTTTAGGCGTTTAGGACAATTTTTAAAGAACTCTGGGCTGGGGTACCCTGGTCAACTAGGATTTAAGCGGTTAACGCTTGAGGGAGCATTCTGAATAACTACCAACAATAACTAGCAGTGCAGCAGAACCACAACAACAACAAAAAAGAAAGAAAAACAAGCGGTTAGGTTGAACCTAAACCTAAAATCCTTTTCGCCGGCTGGCATTTCTGATAACTACTTTTTTATCTTGGCCCACATTTTTCCCTCCTCTAATCCCCTGCACGTTGACTCGAACAAGGAAATGAAAACTTCTATTTGATTCCATAAATCCCATTTGGCACGTAAACAAAGCCCTCTCTCAGTGTGTGTTCCCCCCAAAAAAGAGGCAACGCCTCATCAAATTACCACCGCTATTCATATGCGTCTGTCCCGACTGGAAAGGCTTAGGAGGGAACCGATCTCATCTTTCCTCAACACGCTCCCACAGACTCTTTTAATTGTTCGCCGTTTAGGCACTGCATTAGATTAGGGCTGAAACTATCAATTATCTTCTTGCCTAATTATTCTATCGATTACATTTTTGATTCATCGAATAATTGAGAAGCATGTTTTTTTGTAATAGTTTGTTTTCTTGATCAACAAAAAGGCACAAAACAATTCTAATAGAGCTTTTATAACCAAATAAATTAGTCGGATACAACAGTGACCCAGACAAATAAAGAAAATTGCAGAACAAGCCCACAATGAATCACATCACTTGTAGATCTGCTATTTCTGCTATTTTTATAAATTGATTAGTTTGATTAACTTATACATTCACACATAGTGTAGGTGGAAGTGGAGTGCAAACTATCACACATAAAAAATAAAACATATATAATTGTTCTGAGATGTATAGACTGTGTATTTGTTCTTTTTGCCCCTGCTGGCATAATTGTTTCTCTGTGCGTCTTTTCCATTTATCCATACATGTCTCTGTCTCAAGTCCATCTCTGTTGTCTTCGGCGTTGGGTCTTTCCATGTTGTCATCCCCGGCTGAAGCTCATACGGGCCTATAACAGTAGGGGTGGAAAATAGATTTGGACGTCGGCAAAAAAAGTCCATAAGCACTTTCCAAAAGTGTAATTGTGGATTACAGCCCATGTGCTGCTCGCTCAAGACAGACCTCTCTACTTATAGGCCAGTAGTAGAGCGAAAGGCCTCGACGTGACCCTCTCTACGCCAGGTTTTCCAAAACACCTCAGCAGTCATGTCATTCCATCTGGATGGATGATTAATAGAAGTGAACTTCTCGACAAGCTGCTCTGAGAGGTTCCAACCAGACATTGGCATTTATGATTCTTTTTTTCTTTTAGCCCCCGCTATAGCGGCGAGGCTCGAAGGATGGCCATGTCAGTCGGCCGGTCGGTCGGTCGGTCCAATGCTTTGGTCCCAATCATACATAATGATGTATCTCCCAAACCACTGGCCAGATTGCCGTGGAATTTTATGTGCACCTTCGCGTTCGGATGGGGGTTGTTGAACCCCATTGACCCCACTTGTAAAATCACAGCTCCTCTGGGCCGCTTATATTGAGTTGCACATGGGTGTTGTGCTCTGCGGCAACAATAGCAGGTCTACAAGCTCACATTTTTGATCTACAAGCTCAGTTTGGAACATAACAGCAGTGTTGTCAACACGTCACACTTGTTGCGTTTCACAGTGACCTTTGTGCTATAGGACCCTGGAGCATTCGTTATGGAGCAGTACGTCCCTGGTATTGTTTTGAACTGACTTCTGGGAATCGCAGTTCCAACAGAGAACAGTGCAACCAGAGGTGTCACCAAAAAGACTAGTTGCGAACGCAGTGATTGCGAACGCAGTGATTGCGAACACAGTGAGCACTAACTATGAGACCTAGCAGAACATGTCTGTCTGTCTGTCTGTGTGTGTCATGCTGTTAACACCACCCGCCTGCCACCAGAGGGCGGAGCTGTATCACACACAAAAAACACACACACACACACACACACACACACACACACACACACACACACACACACACACACACACACACACAGACACACACACACACACACACACACACACACACACACACACACACACACACAAACTTAAAAAAAAAAAAAAAAACTTAAAAAAAAACTTAAAAAAAACTTTAAAAAACACACATACACACGCACGCACACATGTACACACACTAAAAAAAGAACTTAAAAAACCCCACTAAATTTACGAGCTGTGTTCGCTTCCCGCGGTAGCGCGTCTTACTTGTACCACTATTGTTCATTAGTAATCATTGAAGTAACTAAACAAACAGCTGTTTCCCTTAATAACTCAAATGTGTGCGTGCGTGCGTGCGTGCGTGCGTGCGTGCGTGCGTGCATGCATATACATGGTGGAGGAGGTCATCATACATTATACATATCAGCTCAACTTATCCGCTGTCATTTCCATTTACATGCAAGAAAAACAAATGAATCAACTTAACTCCTTAAAAAAAGGGAGACCAGGGCTTACAACTTGCATTGACAGATATATCTTTGGCACATGCGTGTGCTTGGCCAGCGTGAGCTGCCGTGTGTTATATGGAACGGCTTGAAGATCTATGCGAGTGAGCAGTTCCTCGAAGCGCCGTGAGCCTGAAGAGAGCGTACTGTATGTACATCCTGGCATCCTGCAGAGATGGACTTATACCCCAGCCTTGTAGATTCATATACAGCCTTACAATGGACAGCCTATACAGCACAGCTTCACATTGCTGTCTCAATGACTACAGGGATAATGCAGTCTATCGCTCATATAGTCTATACATCTCCGCCGCAGACTAGCTTTGCATAAAAAAAATAAAAAAAACGTATCTGTTTCAAATAGCCTTGAAATTCTAAATCAGCCTTTAAGGCCTGATTTTAAATAGTTTGTGTAATCAGTGTCTTGGCATAGTCGTCTTCCAGTGACTGGCCAACAGCAAAACACACAAAGACAGCATGGTTTCAATCACAGAAAACGTATAACGATATAAGCAAACTGAACCTGTGGTGGCATTTTTGTCTCCGTTTGTTTGGATGCAAACACCTAGATTGATTTTGTTTTGTGTGCTTTTGTGAGAGCAGAACAACAGGTGTCTTTGTACGTGTAATGAGGCTGCAGCGGCAGCGCGGCAGAGAGACGACCGAGCGCTTTGGGTTTCAGAGCCTTTGAAACCGATACAGGGTGAGCTGCTTTTCTCAGGCCTGACCCCAGATCTGCCGTTGACGGACAGACCACCCAACTCTGGGCTCTTACAGGCACACTGCGGGGCCACAGCAGGGGCCACTTGTAGCGAACGCAGACCCCTGTCAGTCCCCTGAGGGAGGGGAAGGAAATGGATCAGCTAAATCTGTATCAAGTACACCAGCCCAGTGTCCTTTACAATCAAACAGAATTAGGAGCAGCTTCAAAATGCTTTCATGGCAACAGATGTGGCACGGTTGCTATTTTTTTTGTTGCTATATGCAGGTTTAATGTTTGTTTTTAGTTCAATGTTTGTTTTAAAAAAACGCCAACAAAGAGAATTTAATGTTTGTTAATTTACATCATCATTACACCTAATCATAGCAACATGAGTTAGAATTCCCTCCTCAATGTTGTAATGTAAGATGATAAGAGCACCCCTCACTTCACACGGGTGTGATTTTTAACACAACATGTGACCATAAGTAACGTTTTAAAAACAACAAATGCATGCAACTTGCATAATGCAATATTATGTATTATGTGTGCAAACTATAGTCCAAAGTACAGGTCCAAAAGGGTTACATTTGCAACAATACCCATTCTGACCTGAGATCAGATTCATACGAGGTTTCCGCCGGACACACACTGGTCTGATGAACCCATTCTGACCTGAGATCAGATTCTAAAAATGTCAGTCGTTCTTTGATTTTTCAAAAAATAGCAGACCTACAAGCTCGTATCGCGCCACTCGGTGGCGCGATATGAGCTTGTAGATCTGCTATTTTTCAATAGGTAAAGCACAACATGATGCCAACACCAAAATGGGTGCCCGTTCAGAATGGGTTAACACAAGAGGAGGAGGACGAATATTGATGCGCAATATCTGAAATACAGAAGAACATCTCCACTGCAGAGTTAAATAGGGATGGGTTATATATCGTTAGGATTGTTTAACGTTTACATAACAACATATATCATCTGTATACTGTATGAAAACCTATACTAGACCCTATAGCTCAGATTTGATCTATTCCGATTCAGTCATTTTTATGGGTATACCCGGACCAACTCCAGAGTCATTGGTCAGCCTGGACTGGACCATACTGAGACCCTCCTTGAAACTAACACCCTGTTCACGCGTACTGTACTGTACTGTACTGTACTGTACTGTACTGTACTGTACTGTACTGTACTGTACTGTACTGTACTGTACTGTACTGTACTGTACTGTACTGTACTGTACTGTACTGTACGTGTAACAGGGCAATTCAAAGGAGTCACGTGTGGAGTCTCTCACACCTCTGACAGAGAGAGATATAGGGCTGCAACAACTATCCTATTTTCTTTCACGATTGCTCTATCGATTCGATTTTCTATTAATCAAATAATCATCAATCAAGTGAAAATGAACAAGTGACCAACCACTTGAGCCCCGTTTCACACTTTGTGAGTCACAGTGGATGCCAGGTCGAAAGTGGTTAAAGTGATAAGGTTCAATTCATATTTAGCCTCATGGTTTACAGCATGATTTCCTGCGTTTTGTCACTTCGCAGCGAACCAGCTGCTAGAAACATGCAGGCTATAGTTCATATTTGGAATCTTCACAAGCCCATATTATATTTTGTTTATGTCAATTGGACAATCATTTAATATGTTCCGATTATTTTAAACATTAAATCACGTTGTATGGAGTAACTCAGTCTTTTCACCAGACACTTTCTTACTTAGTTATTATTTTAAAGTAACAATTCTTTGACTTTGAGAACAGTTTTTTGGCTCCTCACACAGCCAACCCTGGCTGGCACCCTCCTTTTACACATCAGATCTTTTTTTTATCTCCTCTCTGGCAGAAAGAGACGGCCTTCATCCATCAAGATCTGATACAGTTTGAGGACCTGCTATACTCCATGCAGGCTCGTGTCCAGTTGAGGGATCAGAGGATACAAGCTCTCTGCTGGCTGGTTGAGAGGGGCAACCACCATGAGTCCAAATCCTAAACATATGTTCCCCATGCTCGATGAGATTCTGAGATAGTGATCATTATATACTTCTCGTGGCTTTGTGGGGTGCAGCACTTATGAGGGAACCCCTCCCCAATTAAACCGGGGCCCCATGTGTCTCTCCGATCAATAAAATGGAACCGGGATCGAATTGCGCAGCCTCCTGCCAACAAACAACACTATGTGAGCGGCTCAAATTAAAACCTATCCCCTGCAGAGAAAGAAGAGAAAGAAAAAACAGCGGTCTGTCTCTGGCTTTATGTGTGGCACCCGCCTTAAAATGTATGCTTATGAAGGCGTCAAATGCCACATATTATTTCAAGAACATGATCTGAAAGGGCAAAACTATAGCATGGGCTCCGTTGACGTTGCATCCGAAGGGCGTATATGACGCGGCATTTTTTCCATAATATACGAATCAAGCCTTTGCCACATGAATCACGATGCATTATAAAACAATAGGGTCATGGGGGAGAAATGAAGTCCATGATAATTTTTTCTCCCAACATTTTTTTTTGTCAAAACGCTTACTTCACCCCTACACGTCTTTGTTCATTACCAAAACACATCTGGCTGACAGGTGCCCCGTCTGTTAAGCATTGAGTAATTTCATTCTGCCGAAGAGAAGAGGAGAGAAGAGGAGAGAAGAGGAGGAGAGGAGCAGATAGTATTGTATCTTCTATCTGTGATGACCTCACAGCTCTGGGTTTGTTAAGGGGAAAGTCAAATGGAATGTTACTAGGTTTCTAACTGTCACTGCCCTTTCAAAGCACTGATTACTCCATTTCCAAGGGCCTAATCTCTGTAAACAATCTCTGTTTTCATTATCTTTTAAACTGATTACCCCTATGAATATAACTTTCCAGCGCTGGACTCAGACGTTAAAATAAAGACAGAGAGAGAGAGAGAGAGAGAGAGAGAGAGAGAGAGAGAGAGCTGTGCCATATTGATGCCAGCTGTATGACCTTACAAGAGAAGGAAAGCTGTGATACAAACACAGATAGGAGCAACGGACAGGGAGGGAGGTATGCCACTAAGCCACGCTTGAAAAGTATGACAGACTGGATAAAAAAGATTTCCTGGGGGAAAATCCTTAACCCCACTTGTGGTTTTGCACAATTTGCAGTTGGATTTTTATACCCAAAAGCTACGAGTAAATAAAGTCTAGACCGTTTTCTCTCCGGACTGACAGCCTGAAAATAAGCTGTATTGTTTTTGTGCTGGTTGCTGCCAGTTATTGTCCATCTTTTATTGCATTTCATTATGTATCTTACGCCACTGGTTCTCAACATCAGGTCTGGGGACCACCAGGGGTCCACGCAGACCTTTTTGGGGTCTGTAAGTGTAAATGGAACCAAATGGCTCATCTAATGCATACTCTCAGAGTGAAATAAACACTGAGGAGTTGTAGATATAGAGAGATTAAAATAAAGGCATCAAATTGGGGTCCGTGGCCCGAGCACTGCATGGCTCCAACTCTATCCAAATACTCGTACACTTGATTGTAAGAGTGTTCGCTCTCTTTCCACCCCTTTCTTCTTCTCCTCTCGATGCATGCCTTCAGAAATTAAAAGACCTCAGCCTCTCTCTGCCGTTTCACCCCATCCTTCTCTCTCTCTCTCTCTCTCTCTCTCTCTCTCTCTCTCCCTCTCTCGCTCTCATCTGTGGACAGAAAGCAGGCAGAGGTTTTGCCAGCACATGTCTACATCTGTTAACAAACACTTCCAATATGTTTCAGAACAACATGTTGGCCTGAACGCCGCGCTCGCTCCATCGGGATGTGATGAACGCCGTGTGCACCTGTCTCAGGCCGCCTCACCGTGTTCCTGGCAGGAGAGGAGAAAACTGCCTCAACCCAACAACTATTTGCCCCCAATAACATCAAAGACACATGAGCGAAGGGAGAGAGAAGGCTGCAGTCTTCAGACGAAAACAACACTGGGGTTCTTTTTTCTTTCTCTCTCTCTCTCTCTCTCTCTCTCTCTCTCTCCCCCTTTTCCATATTAACCTTACTCCCAAACAATGCGAATCATCAGCAGTGAACCCAGCGGCCCCCATTAGTCGCTTTGGCATTTTCTACCTCAAATGCCAAAAATCACTTAAAGCCAATTAAAATGTCCCTGATAGGAGCTATTGATGTCAACGGGAAGAACTGTTTCATGTCTGTGAGCAACGCTGCACGCAAGAGGCGGCTGCTGCTCCTATTTGGTAAACACGCATGAAGCGTCGGGTCCAGGTTCCCATGCACAGGCGGGCCTATACACAATAACTGATCCCAAACTGTAAATCACTCAAGAGGCCTAAATTACCACCAATAACACGCCACATCGCAGCCTCAGGTATTCACTTGTGTCAACAGCAGTCAAAGAACTTCAGGGGGAAAAACAAAAGACCTGCGTCAGATACTGAAGCTGATTACAGAGACAGACGGGAGGCAGAGGCCAAGAGGCAGCAAATTGGACTTGACTTCGCATTTGCACCACGATACTTGTCTAAAAATAAAAAAGCGGGGGGAAACTTTGAAAAGATGGACCTCCATCTGAACTTGGTTCAGTAATTAACTAATGTATCTCCATTTGTCATAGCGTGACATTGCATGATTCCAAGGCAATTTGAGATGCTGGCTGAATTCTGGGAGAGAAAAAAAAGGGGGGAGCATCAGCGCCCTCTACTGACCGGTCCTCCAGTGTACCATGGGGCCTCACTGGACATAAGTCTTACTTGCATCAAGGTTGTTTATATAATTATCCTCTAATCAAATGATATTGCTTCCACTGACTTGTCTGCTATACTGTAAAACACATATAATCCTCTGAACACGTTGAACTTTTCAGCACGCTTTCAGATACGCCAAGAACGTTTAGCATCAATTGCATAACAGAGAACCATTATTAAACCGCAGGATTTATGGAAATCACAATTATATCCGAACGGACACAGCCACAAAAGTGTCACACAGTTTTGCGCGTGAACGCCAAAGTCAGGCCCGAGACAAGTGGATGGAATGGAAGCTCTGAGGCTATCCACACACTTCCTTCTCAGCTTCCAGCGACCACGGTCTTGGCTCCGGCGAAGGTGATTGGGCTCTCTCAACTGCTGATAATGTAATAAACGACTTTCCCTCAAGCCACACACACACATATCAGAGGCAGACTAAAATAGAAGTGTGAAGCCTTTTATAACACCTTGCGTGATTTGTGACAAACCAAATATAAACTTGGATTCCAAGAACAGTTATCATTTGGAATTGTTCCGTCCCCCATCTGCAGCTAGATGGGACAATAAGTCAACGTAGCAGCAAGACATTTTTTTAGGGGGATATATTTGGCTTTTGTTGTGAAGTGGAATGACTAAATATAAAGCGTGTGGAATAGCGCCTTAAGTCGGCACGGAGATATTCTGAGACAACGAACGTCTGGGCCTTCTTCTTCATCTCTCTGCGGGTCAACCCGTCTCTTGTCTCCTCGGATAAACAAATTAGCGAGTTTGATTGATCAAAGTTTATATGGGAACGGGTATTCTGTTTCAAACACAACGGGGGAAAGAGCAAGAAACGAGGAGGGGAACATAATGGAGTAGAGGCATATGAAGGGAAAGAGGTTCAAAACTCAGGAAGAGAAAGAGCGAGAGAGAGAGAGAGAGAGAGAGAGAGAGAGGGGGGGGGGGGGAGGGGGTGGAGAGAGCGAAAGAGGGAGAAAGAGAGAGAGAGAGACAGACGAGGGGTGAGGGGCAGGGAAGACAGACAGACAGACAGACAGACAGACAGACAGACAGACAGACAGACAGACAGACAGACAGACAGACAGACAGACAGACAGACAGACAGACAGACAGACAGACAGACAGACAGAGGAGGGTTGAAGGGCAGGGAAGAAGGGAACAAAGAGAGAGAGAGAGAGAGAGAGAGAGAGAGAGAGAGAGAGAGAGGGGGGAGAGAGAGACTAAGCAGCTGGGTTGCCATGTAAATAGCTGTGCAGATAGGTAGGTTTGGGCTCCTTGCCAAGGTTTTCTACAAAGGTCTGCTAACATCTGTTTGAGGGTAGATCCCCACTCATGTGTTGTAGTAAGAATAATAGTCTCGTTCTGAGGGCCGGGGACCGTTCCCTCATCAGACTGGATCATGATCGCGCATATATACTCCTCTCACTATAACGTCAGCCCCGCTCGCCCTCCCAGAGCTGGAGGAACCAAAGGCCTTAACGCTGTTATTACACCAACCACACCTCAATCAGCGCCGCCGACAGACAGGTGGAGCGTCCGTCAGCACAGATAGAGGGCCGGGGGTGGTGGTGGGGATGGGGGGGGGGGTGGTCTCAGTCTGTGCTGGTGAACCACATATAGGTTTGCGATTGGTGCAGCAATACATTATCCACTTGAACCCTGTGCTGGTGTGAACATTCAGAGCTATTCCCAGAGAAGAGATTTGGTGTAGAGCGGGGGGGAAAGGTAGGGGGGGGGGGGGGGGGGGGGGGGCACAGTATAGATCCTTAAATTAAGTAAATAAATACGTACTATATATACTGTAGGGTTTAAAAGTGATCATGTCAGATCAAACCTCATCGTTAATCGTCTATTATGTATCATTTTTTTTTTATCAGGTCAGTTGATATACCCAACAGACATTCAGAGAATGTGTGGAATAGTTCAGGTGAAGAGCGTTGATGATGACAAACCAGCCGGAAACAAATCGCTGCACCTTCCTCGTTCGCTGGTGCTGATAAGAGTTATAGACCATGGAATATGGACCTCGACGTCTCAGTTTATAATTCAATCATCCATTTCATACAACAGTAAAACCACAGGTTAGGAGTATATGGACAATTAACTGCTAAGCCCAAAGTCTTGGCGGTTAAGACAGAAAGTGCGGTTGAGGTTTTCCCTGTAGTGGGACAGCTCTGTTGGTGTGTCATGACAAGGAGATTTTTCTCCCCCTCTCCCAAGAACATATGCAAGCAATTTGTACAACAAATGTTGGTTTTAGACTGTGTTCCTTGCATACTAGTGGCTTCACGCAAACCTAGAGGACTCCATTCGTTAGGGCTTGAAAGCAAAGCAAACAAATTAATTAACACTATCTTTACATGGAGAGGCCAAGGAAAGCAGCGCTGAAATGTTACACCATTACCTAAATTCGCATGCATCTGTCTGTCTTCTACCCCCCCCCCCCCCTCCTCCTCCCCTCCTAGACGCCCACCCCCGCCCCCGCCCCAGTGTGCAGAGCGCCCTTGAACAAGGCCGAGGGACCACCTGCGTGAAAGTGGAGACCCTCTCTGTTATGTCTCTGCTAGGGAATGAAATAACACGGAATCCAGCTCTGCAAATAACTCACAGCGAAGATCATTTTCAGCGTGCCGCTTGACAAAAGGTAAAATAAGAACAGATGAGATCCTTTTTCTGCCTCTCTGGGAGTTTGTAGCAGCTCTCCGCTGAAGCTATACACACACTGTTCTTTACAGCTCGACCACTTTTCATCTCTAACCCCGCATAGGAACCAGGGATGCAACGGTTTGACCCCCTTGTTAACTTGGGTGGTATCAAACAAGGAGATACAAGTTCTCATTCGTAATAGCCACTGACATGGAGTCAGATCGTTTTTTTTCTCCATGCCCTCACTTGGCCCGAGGTTAAGAAGGTCTGGAGAGTAATACGATCTCAGATCGGATGGTTTGCGCGCAAGCCTTCAGGAGGAGCAGCGGGAGGCCTTCTGCTGGCGTCTTCCCAACCTAGTCACCTCCATCACAGAAGCTCCCTATCCACCAATATACTATCAACACAGTCAAATACTATGTATTCGTTTTACTCTGGGACTTCACTGACCACTTGAACCCTAGGCGTCCCTATTCTGGGGCGGACTTTCTCTGGATAAATATATGTCACGGTTCAGGACAGGCAGGTGTTGGACCCAAATGCAGACAAAGGCAGAGGACAGGCAGGGGGGTTTATTAACCAAAATCAGGAACATACACTGGAGTACGAGGAGAGCAAGGCAAAACACTAGGAACATGGAAAACACTAGGAACATGGAAAACACTAGGAACAAAAAACCACTGACAACATTTTACGAACGAACAAGGAACTGAACACACAAGGGCAAACTTATAGACATGGGATAACTAGACACAGGTGAACACCACAGACAAATCAACACAGGGATTGGCTGGGAGACTAATATGACACAGGAGGAAACACTGGCAATCACAGGACTAGTGAGACAAGACAGGAACAGAACTACAGGGGCAGACAGGAAGGCACAAAACAAGACTACAAAATAACAGTTCACAGTGTAAAGCAAAACTGCAACTAAGAAACAAGGAAAAATACAGAGTACAACATCACAGTAACAACGTAAAACACTAACTAACTAAAACCATGAAAACAGGGTACACACATAACATAACAAGTCACAGACTGTGACAATATAGTGGAAATAGTATGATCTACCAGCTAAAACGTATGATCCTTGATCCTTATTTCTGTCCATTTGATGAATTACCATGTGTTGTTGTTACTTACTGTATTACCTTGTGTTGTTCTTATGTTCTTGTAAGGCTGCTAAATGTATATTTAATTGGTTCTCCAGACAGACAACCGGGAAAAGGATATTCAGCCAGTTGCAGTTTAGCAATATTTGGTTGCTCTGATGAGACAAGGGCCCTTCCTTCCCACCAAAAGACAGATCCCTAAGGCAGGTATACGGTTGCTGCAAAAAAATGTATACCGATAAACCGGAAATCTCCATGTTTCAAGAGATGGCTCAACGGGATTCTCTCCATTGCTAAGCTGCAACAAATCCGTCATGGACAGAATACACACAAGTTAAGTTCCAAAATATGTGGATGCCATTCCTTGCAGTCAATAGTCGAGTTCCTTCTTGACAATAGTTGAGTTCCTTCTTGACAACAGTTGAGTTCCTTCTTGACAATAGTTGAGTTCCTTCTTGACAACAGCTGAGTTCCTTCTTGACAATAGTTGAGTTCCTTCTTGACAACAGTTGAGTATATGCTCTGTATACCTGGCTGCGATGGTGCAACCGTGCATCTTTCACTAATGGACTCATAACTAGTTGTTTTTTTGTGTGCACGTGTGTCTCTTGTACAGCATGTAGTGTTAGCTTACGTTTCTGACATTTGATGTCTATTTGACCAAAAAAATCGAAATAAAGTATGTATAAAACAAATACAACAAAAGAGCGTCTGCTAAATGCCTACATTGTAAATCATTAGGAGCTTGTACATCGGCTATTTTCGGGCAGAGAGTTGGTGTTGATGGGGAAAGATAGAGGTTTCTGGTCAAATCCGGAGGTCTAAACGCAGTGATTATCTTGTGTAAATGATCAATCAATCTGATAATGAGACCCATGTTAGTCCCACGGGTGAAATTCAGTTTTTTGCGTCACCCAGTTAATGGCTATACTCTGCCTGCTCAGATGCATGGTTATGATGAGTGCCTGTGGGGCAGTTAAGTGCCTTGCTCAAGGACACGTTGACACAGAGGGCTGTATTTTGCGTGTCTTAAGTACCAGGTCTTAATACTTAACTTAAGACCTGGAGGCGTGGTCAATGCTCTTTGGCCACTCAGAATAGCCAAATGGCATTGATCACGCCTCCAGGTCTTAAGTTAAGTAATTAAACTTAAGACACGCAAAATACAGCCCAGAGACTTGGGAAGCCGGGTGACAAACTGGTGACGTTTTGATTGTCAGACGGCCTCCTCTCTCTACTCTATTCTCTTGACGGCAGTGTAAAGTAGCCAGACATAATCTCCTGTGTTCTACTGTATAGGATTCACACACATTCCTGTCTCTAAAAAGCACGGCGCTTTTGTTTGGCCAAGGAAAACCTCTGCTCAGGCCCCTTTTGAAGAGGACGCGTACACCGCATGAAGTTCGTCCTAATCCAAATAAACAGGTGAGACACTTATTAGCCCCCCAATTCACATCGCAAGTGTAACCTCATTTTCAATTTTGGGCTCCCCGACTCAGTGACTCACAGGAGAGCAACTTCAAAGGCGCAGCTCTGCACCCGAGGTCATTATCTCCATGTCTGTCCTCTGCAGGTTCACAGCATATGGGAACATTTTAACTCCACATTTTTTGTCAGCAGTCATAAATCTGCCATGTCAACTATAAAATATAGCTGACCAGCAACAGATGTAGCTCTAATAGCTGCGAACAAAACATCAAAATCTACATTTACACCGGCTCTAGACTTTCGGCTTGACAACAAAGGTTCTTAATGCAGTACATGTACACAACCAAAGAAAGCACACAGAGGAGAAAAGATAGCATTCACTCCAGACGACATGAGGAGGGGTGTGCCTTTTTTGTAATTGTCCGTTAGTCTCTCTCTCTCTCTCTCTCTCTTTCTTTAATCCTTGCTTGTCTTTCCATCCCCTAGCTGAGACGAATCCTCCTTTCATCCCGTTTGGCGGCAGCGGTGCTCCGGTGTCTGTTCGCACAAAGGATGACCATCGCTGACTCCTCATCAACCCCTTGGCCACAATTCATCACCCGGAGGCCCCACCAAGCATTCATCAGGCCCGCCACCTTTCATATCGAACAACCAGCTGAAAGCCACTGTCCCTCTGCCGACTTCAATACAGCCCTGACACGCCCACAAGATTTATTAGAGGCATCATTATTAACAGTGAGAGAGAGAGAGAGAGAGACCCAAAAGGGTCAGCCGTTACTGTACCCTCCTTAGCCTGGCACTATCACTGCCCCACACACTGGCCTCGAGAGGGTGTACTGGAAAATGGTATAAACGGCGTAATTAACCCATTCTGACCCGAGATCAGATTCACACGAGCTTTCCGCCGGACACACACTGGTCTGATGAACCCATTCTGACCTGAGATCAGATTCTAAAAATGTCAGTCGCTCTTCGATTCTTCAAAAATAGCAGACCTACAAGCTCGTATCGCGCCACTCGGTGGCGCGATATGAGCTTGTAGATCTGCTATTTTTCAATAGCTAAAGCATAACATGATGCTGACACCAAAATGGGTGCCCGTTCAGAATGGGTTAACTAGCGCCTTTATCCAAAGTGCTTATTAATGTGCATCACACGATTCACTCACACGCATTCACAAACCGACGGCAGAGTATAAACCGCGCAAGTCCCCCAACCTGCTCATCGGGAGCAGTTATATATAGGGTTGTGTCTTTGCTCAAGGACACTTTGGCACTATATCCCAGAGGGATGCCGGGGATCGGAAACCAGGAAACTATACCTCCTGAGCCACTGCCGCTCCCAAGCTGTGCATACTGTACTGGGAGATCCAAACCCACTGTACGCTGATTGTATGTCTTATTGTCTTCTTCATACAGGGAACCTGCATGTCTTTACCCTATCATCAGACTAATCACACAAGACACCACCCTCCCCATCGTACAGTCAGCGTTGGAGGAATGTGATGTTGTGTCAGGACTAAAACGAAGAGCATTTTCGTATCAAGGACCCTCAGTTCGGTGAAAGTATACAAATTATCTCTGGGACCCCCATTTCTTTTTTCACTCCGAGAGTTATACAGGCCCCTTAACTCCTCAACGACCCCTGGGTAAGGGGGGTCACCGCCCCCGGGACCCCACATTAAGAACAATCGGCGCAGGGACATTCAGGCAAGTCTGTGGGAAGTCTCAACACTGACTGTGTGTGCAAAACGTGGTTGTTTGCATGCCCACCATCGAAGAAGGCAAGACGTCTCTGTTGAATCTTGTCATTAATCACATGATTCCTAACTGCGATGAGCAGGGCTGATGTGAGAACTCCCCCCCCCTGAGGAAGGGGGTTTCCGAAAAACCCAGTCTGAAGGTAAGAGTCTAAAATAACAAGTCTCCCGGTTAAATCATGTTATGGATGTGATTGTGCTGCTCACCACCCTGCTGTCACTGATATCTCAGGAACAGTGAAGTAATTAAAACACTCCCGGAGTTTGTTTTCATTTCATCCCTCGCGCGAGAAATAAAGTCTTGACACTGTGATTTTTTTTTGTTTTGTTTTATCTGCGGCAAGTCGGGGCCCGTCGTGCCATTGTGCACGCAAATGGTAGAAAATCCCCATTCAATCATAAATAAAAACCTATTATTCCTTTCTCAGGTTATGGCGCTGGCTGTGTGTCTCCCTTTCATGTCCTCCACTTGAGCATGATGGCACAGCGCACACCTGAAATATCAAACGACTGACATCACCGTTTTGAAGGTGCTCTGAGGTTTCCTGCATGTGGGGCTAGTGCAGGCATATGGTGTAATGTAAGTTTACTCAAGTAGGCTACTGTACTTAAGTACAGTTTTGAGATACTTTTTTTTTTACTTCCATATAATAATAATAATGGATTTTATTTATAATGCACTTTACATTCCTCGAAATCTCAAAGTGCTACAGTAGGCATAGCATCAAGAAACATAAAAATTGTAGTATATGTAGAAGTACATATACTTATACTTCCCCGGCTACAATTATTTAAAACGTTTAGTTACTAGTTAGGCTATACTTTACTGATTTACTGCAATATACATTTAACCACTTAAGCCCTATATTCTTTCAGCTAATAGCTGTATAAGCTCAGAATGCATCGTATCATAATGCGTTGTAGTTATTTTCGAAAAAGAGACACGTTTAAAAAAACAATCACACCCATGTGAAGTGAGGGGCGCTCTTATCATCATGTCCATGGGAATTTAATGTTTGTTTAAGACGAAGTTTGTGGACGGTAACTAAAGGCTGGAAAATGTGAGTAGCCTACTTTTGGTACTTTAAGTAGCTACTTTGATGCCAATACTCAACTACTCAAGTATCATTTTGAATACAGGCATTTTCTATATTGTGTTATACTGCTACTTTTACTTTACTGTAAGTATCTCTTCAACAGGGGCGCAACAACCTGTTACCCCAAGCTGCTCAGACAAAGACTATAATTGTCTGACTAAGTAAGGTAATACGTATTTGTGAGGCTAATAACTCTTTTTTATTTGTTGTCGACGTTTGAACCACATTAAGCAGATATGTCATTTCTGACGGATCATCTGTCTGATCAAAGAGCACATGGCTCCACTCCCTCATGGGAGTTATGAATCGGATTACCATGCGGCACAACTCCCAGAGAAGTATACGCATAAAGAACAGTTTGTTTTAAGAGGCAGTGGCACTGAGGATATCAAAGTCAACATATCTGAGGAAATCGTGGCCACTTTTGGACAACATGCATGCACGGCATGCTGCCCTAGCTGATGTGATGGTTTTTTTGCGAGGGCCAAAAACCCGAAGAGCATGATCAGTTCGGTTGTTGTGATCATAACGCCAGAAGCTCTGGCCATCTGTTACCAGGTAAGGTTCGTCTTTGGTGATAGTGCGCTGTCATCACTGCACACGTTGGACGATGTTCTTTGCAATTCCTAGTGTGCAACGTTCCAAGCAGCGCGGTTAAGCTGCGCTGCTTTGGAACATAGCTACTACAAATGTTGAACAGAGAGGTGCGAGGAAGGAAGCACCTGCTTCCAACCAGGAGGTGGAGAGAAATGCTTCCGTGAAAAAACTCCAACCGCAGAGTGGCTTTTTGAGTCGAAACACTTTGCGCAGGAGTTTGGCTCGCTCTCCGTTTGCGCACTGCAGGTTCATTTGATAATGTTGTGGGAAATGTGCGCCTGGTATAGGCTACTTTTCTTTCTTCCCCCCCCCCGTTTTTTAAGGAGACCGTGGGGATCCAAGGAGAGCGCGGTGTGAGCAAAAATTTAATATAAATAATCGATTGTCTTTTTTTGGTAAATGTCGCTGGCACATGCAGATTCATAAGACATGTAGCTTTTCAGCTTTGTGTCAGGTTCCATTTTCGTTTTAACGATGATCGTCTTTGCTTCTGCATCTGTAATGCATTTTAATGCACCGCGGATCTGTTCCCAGAGTTCCCTGCCCTCGGGTCCGCTGCTGTGTGGTTTCATCACAAACCCCCGCGCCGCAGTCAGGAGCGGTCAGGCCACAGCGCGCTGCAGGAGCAACATGTGAACATTCGTGGCAAGTTGGGTTCGTTTAGCTCGGTCGTCGACGCGTAGCCTACAACTTTTAGCGGAGCGGTGTGACAGAGAACGACTGCTGCATCATTGACAGGAAAAAGTTGGACTGAAAAAGTAACTCATTCGGTTGGAAAACCCGATGCGCGTAAGAAGGGATGCCAGCCAGGCGTGGCTTGCGTTTGAATATCCAATGTGAGAATGCGTGGGGAGTATGTATATAATAGGGTCTTTCCATCTGATAAACAGAGATATCAAACTGATGAATATGCTGAAGGGAGATTAATGAATTGAACGGATTGTACCGAGGAGGAGCACGGCACACGTACCGGTGACGCTTTGTGCGTATTTATGGATTAGACTTCTACATTGCACCGACAACTTCCCCCCCCCCTTCTCCCTCAATCGACATAAAACATTGTAATTGCAATCCGTAAACACATTGAACCACGTATACAATGGCAGAAGTCGGGAGTTTTCTCGGACAACTCGATTTGGATTTACAAAGCTTTCCTGCACTCGGAAATATGCCTTTACCCGCGGAGTCGATCCCGGGCCCCGTGGGTTTGAATGAGCGACTGGGGCAGATCGAAGGGAGACTACAGCGGGGTTCGCTGACGGATTTCGGGCACCTCAAAGGGATTCTGCGGCGACGGCAGCTGTACTGTCGCACGGGGTTTCAGTTGGAGATATTTCCCAATGGGACAGTGCACGGGACAAGACAAGACCACAGCAGATTCGGTGAGACTCCACATGGGCTCCTTTTTCTTTGACAGCGCGAGATTAGTATAGGAGGCTATACTACTTTTGATCAAATGCTTAATAGGATGGTACATGGAAAGTATCAAAATGTGATCCGAAATTCCTTCATTTATATCGATTAGGTTAATATTCTAATCCATTCCAATAGCCTATACAATTTATTTCACGTAGAAGTACTGTAATTGGTCATATATAGTGTGCATGTTTTGGGTGTTTTCAGACAGTCAGCATTCTGCAGGACAGGAAGACGCACACACCTTTTAAACTCACTTGAACCCCGTGCAGCAAACATGCCTATTCTGGGGGAACATTCGCAAAAAATAAAAAATAAGAAAATTGGTTCGGTTTGGTATAGACAGACAGACGTACAGTTGTAAGTCAGACCGTTGGACAGATTGCAGTTGAAGTGGTTTAGGGTAGCCTACATCCTCGCTGCACGGGGCGCAGGTGTCTCTCCTCGAAAACAAGCCAGCGCGCACAGCCTCCGCGTCCGTGCGCACCAGCTCAAAGAAAGGATCCAGGCAGCCCACACGCGCTTAATGCACACCCCTTGATGATTATAGGATTATTATTATTATTATTACTCAAAATCATGCCGAGGTGTGGTTTGCATGGGAATGATAAACAAATGAGGTCAGGGGGGCAGATATGCGCATTGCTTGCGCCTCATGTCCATGGCATGCAGTCAGTCATCTCGCAGGTGCAGCGGCCCCATTTTGCTCGCGCGTTGGAAAAGAACGGAATAGCTCTAGATTAAAGCATGACCACTGTGGAATTCAGGGGAATGTTTAATGCTGCACTCTTCAGCCAAAACAAGCCAGTTTACAGGGTTGGGTGGTCCGTTGTGTTTGTCTCTGGCTTCACTTAGCCTTTTTAAAAGGCAAGGTCTTTGTCAGTGCTGCGCAAAAGGAGGGCCATGGCTTTGATTAAAGGATATGAAACACGCTCCTCACCCCCAGAAATTAGAGGGATGTTCTCTGTCATTCTCTGGCATCGGCTCGAGTCGGAAAGATGGGGACCAGGTGGCTGAGTCGGCCGATGCCAGTTAAGACACCCAGCTGCATTCTCTCGCACTGACTAACGTGTGCATCGCAGTGTGAAGGAGTTCATAAACAGCCAATAGCTTTTAATTACACAGGTTTTTTTACTCTGTGCTTTGAAGTAGACGAGTCGACCTGCAGCTCACTTTACTGCGACTTCCTCTGAGAGTCAGCAGGCAGAACCAAGGCGTTTGTCCACATTTCAGCTCCATTCTATAGCTTGTTCTCAAACCTTTGTATTTGTTTCAAGGACAACTGTAATCCGGAGAGTGTGTATACACTACAGGTCCATTTGGTTCCATTTGTACACTCAAGAGTTATTTTGGATCCTCAAGGAGTTCCAAATTGACCCTGACAGCTATAGGTCTGTAACTCGGAGAGTGTACAGGTCCATTTGGCTCCATTTGTACACGTTACAGACCTGTCAGGGTCCA
Source organism: Protomyctophum parallelum (assembly GCF_964188405.1). Classification (NCBI taxonomy): domain Eukaryota; kingdom Metazoa; phylum Chordata; class Actinopteri; order Myctophiformes; family Myctophidae; genus Protomyctophum; species Protomyctophum parallelum. The sequence continues at coordinate 2,563,910 of NC_139711.1, read as the reverse complement.
TTTGGAACCCCCTCCTCAAGGATCCCTGACCCTGGATCCCCACTCTTGACTCAAACATTGTCATGTCAATTAAGGACCCCTGAATAGAGGTGTATTTGGTTGCGGAGCGGACCCTCATTTGAAAACATATTTTGTGCCAGGGGCCCCTATAAGAGTCTCTTAATAAGAGAAGATCTATCAACATTATTAAATGAAAATTGAAAGCGTTGAGCTTGTAGTTTGGCTATTTTATTTTCAAATAGATGAAACATAATAAGCCGGGTTAAGTGTTTAAACTGTTAATCATTTTTGCTGGGGACCCCCCTGGAAACCCCTCAAGGACCGCTCGGGTCGCCGGACCCCACTTTGAGGACCACTGGTCTAGACCAGTTAAAAACAGAGTCTGACTGCCATGATATATTTATTACAAAAACAGAGATCAGCGCTGTCCACATCTGTCTGCTCAGTTGTGATCTGTTATCAGTTAAAGCCAAATACCCCAAGTTCATTACATGACCTTGACACAGCGAGCAACTTGACTTGAGAACCATAACAGCTGGCAGCCGCTGGCTAATATTGAACTTGGCTATACTAAAAATTCAAAAGTCAAGCCAAAAGTGGAAGAGGAGGAGGAGGGCCCTTACAGAGCTTATTGTCTGTGACGACACAACAAATGATGTAGCCCTCGACCTGGGAGTTCCCACCCAGCCAATCCGCCGCACGTGTGTTTGGGATATTGACTCACTTTGTATTATCACTTACAAATGGCACTCACTGATTCACTTGTTATTCACGGATTCATTTCTTTTTATTCACTTTTTATTCACCCATTCATGGTTCAAGTTCAAGGTTCTATGTCCTTCATTGTTGTAATGTCTAGTGTACCGGTACATATTACATAAGAGTGAAAGGCAGTTTCTTATTCACTGATTCCCTTTATATTCACCGATTCACTTGGTATTCACTGATTCACTTGGTATTCACCAGTTCACTTGGTATTCACTGATTCACTTGGTATTCACTGATTCACTTGGTATTCACTGATTCACTTGGTATTCATTGATTCACTTGGTATTCACCAGTTCACTTGGTATTCACTGATTCACTTGGTATTCACTGATTCACTTGGTATTCACCAGTTCACTTGGTATTCACTGATTCACTTGGTATTCACCAGTTCACTTGGTATTCACTGATTCACTTGGTATTCACCAGTTCACTTGGTATTCACTGATCCACTTGGTATTCACTGATTCACTTGGTGATTCACTTGGTATTCACTGATTCACTTGGTATTTACTGATTCACTTGGTATTCACTGATTCACTTGGTATTCACTGATTCACTTGGTATTCACTGATTCACTTGGTATTCACTGATTCACTTGGTATTCACTGATTCACTTGGTATTCACTGGCTCACGTTGGTACTCACTGATTCACTTGGTATTCACTGATTCACTTGGTATTCACTGATTCACTTGGTATTCACTGGCTCACGTTGGTACTCACTGATTCACTTGGTATTCACTGGTTCACGTTGGTACTCATGCATGTGTTCACAGGTATCCTGGAGTTCATCAGTCTAGCCGTGGGTCTGGTCAGCATCCGAGGCGTGGATGCTGGACTTTACCTGGGCATGAATGAGAAAGGAGAGCTGTATGGGTCGGTAAGTCAATGACCCACCCCCACTACACACACACAGACACACACACACACACACACACCACTTACACTCATTCTAATGGAGCCCGATTCATCAGCAGCTACGAATGGAGGTTTTCAGACAGTTTTCAGACAATTGGCACAAGGCAGGTTCTCAGTGTCAAAGCAGCTTGGCGTATCTGGGTGTATCTTCGTTATTTGGAAAGAGGATCCTGTGAGAAAATATTGTGTTTGAGAAGGTCAGTTTGTTATGGAGGTCTCTCCAGAACACAGATATGAGATACATAGTCAGACAAAACAAGGACTGCTGTTTGTGTAGCCGTCTCACACGCCTTTCATCGCCTCTCGTTTTCTGGCATTTTACCATCTTGTAAAGATTTAGATTTGGTCCATACTTTTTGAAATGACATCGGTATCGGCAGTTATGCAGCCGATGTGTCCCGAAACATTTTCAAAAGTTGCAAGCATTTACAAGTTCTACAAGCTCACAGTATAGCTTTGCTATTTTTTAATTGTCTATTTTTGAAAAACTTTAAATCAAATCTAAAACTTACAAAAAATCGGGCTGTAGACCTGTGGTTATATATATATATATATATTTTTTTTAAACTATATAAAACAATATAATAATAATAATAATAATAAATAGTATTTTATTAATAATAAAAGCCCACCTATCTGGTCAAGGGAATATTTTATATAATATAATATATAAATTATATAATTTTCTATTAATTACGCACCCCATTGAGGCTTGAATTCATAGATATGTTTTGTTTGTTTTTGATGCATTCCTAGGCCAATAATGTGATGACCAGCAGTGGCTCCCTTTGGAGACAGAAAAGAGACTCTGGTCAGATGGGAGATTTTTTGAGATTTCTAAGTGTGCAAAACATTGAGAACCCACTGACGTAGATTGTCGTTGTATCTGAATAAAGGCCACGAGAACTCAGGAATTCTGACAGACCTTATGAGATTCTGAGGAAGAGCTTCTATTTGCAGCACAGGAGAGGAAACTGGTCTCTTGACTGCATTTTGGGATAAGCGAAAATATTTACATATTTCCCACAAGTAGAGCGAGAGGACAGCATCTGGTTGTAGGTGAATCCACCAAGGCTTTCTGAGACCGTCCCCCCATGCAACACGGACCATTAGTATACACATGTAGAACTCACACAAGTCTTCATATCGTCCGTAGCCGTTGGTTTGAAACCTTTTTACATTTCAAGGACGCACAGTTTGATACGCATTAGGCCACGGACCCCCATTTGATACCATTATGGGACCGCGTAAATAGAGGTGAGAGTGTACTGTATAAATGGAACCAAATGGACCGTTTGGTTCCCTTTAGGGTTACCCTTGCCGTGGTGGAGGGGGCCATTTTGTTCTTCATGTCCCCGTCTCAGGTAGCGTGAACGTTTTGTAGATGAGCTTGTAGATCTGCCATTGTTGCCAAATGTTCACCTCCACAACAGGGACACTAGGGCAGAAGTGCATGGTTAAAGTGGAACCTTGTTTTTGAGTGGCGCTAGCCGCTCTCACGACTTTGTGTGTCCTCAGTGTCTATTAGTCACTGTGTCTATACATCATCATGATAAAGGCACCGCTCACTTTCAATGGGTGTGATTTTTCTTGTAACCTGGGCCGAATTGTTGGTAATTGTTTGTTGTAATAGTTCCATTCTGTTGCTTCTGGAACAAACTTAATTTTTTTCTCTCTCTGAATTTGGCAAAGAAAAAACAAATTGTCATACCGTACCGTTACCGGCTTGTCACTCTGGATGTGAAGCCTCCAGAGGTGAAACATGGACCAAAAACCCATGTTTAAACCCAACCTTCATTTGTGGTCCAAATGATCTAAAAATAGGGCCCAGGTCAAAAAAACTAAAAAGAACAAAACCCATAATATACCCCTTTAAGAACAGAGGAGGGATAAAGAGAGAGAGAGAGAGTGGGTGGGTGCGTGTCTTGGTGGTTAGGGGTTCGGTGGGTTACTCATATCATGTGTCCCCAGGATTCTACCTGAGGGCCTCTGAGGCTCCGACGGCCGGGCCCCTGGCTTTGAACAATTAGAACAGAGGCTGCCATTAAGCTTTTTAGCCCATTATGTTGAAAATAATTGTGCGGATATCATTACTGTGTCCTATCAGAGTCTGGTATCCTGCAGCTTTGACCCTGGGAGGGGGAGGGGGGGGGGGTTGTGTGTGTGTGTGTGTGTGTGTGTGTGGGGGGGTCATCTAGTAATCACACACCTGACTGAGTCACCTGACTGACAGAGGGGAGTATGTAGACATGTCTGTCTGGGACTGAGGGCCCAGAAGAGGCCCCAGAGTAGAGGAGTGCTGCCATTCCACCGTCTTGAGACTTGTGACACGGTTCTCTCTCTCTGCAAGGTCTCCTGCAAGGTTCTCTCTCTCTCTCTCTCTCTCTCTCTCTGTGTGCGTGCGTGTGTGCGTGCGTGTGTGCATGCGTGCACGGAGCAGGACCATTCATGTGACCTTCAATGGCTGTGTTTACAGACAACATCCGATTCCTACCACCGCACAGCCTAATGGCCTAATTCACTGGTTATCTCGACGTCGGGGTCCAAATGGAACCCTTATACGGGTCTGTGACTCTGACGGTGTGTACTCGATACGGTTCCATTTGTATACGACCCCTCAAGAGTTTAAATGAATACTGAGGAGTTCAACAGTGTAGATTGGGGAGTCCCAGAGATCAGACAGATGGTATCAAATCGGGGGGTCCGTGGACTAGTGCATATCAAACTGGCGGGTCTTTGAAATTCAAATGGTTGAGAATGACTGGTCTAATTGATAACATTGTAACATTGTAACTGGAAGGGATTTTTTTTTTAAATAAACCACACAGCTTTGGGACAACTGCTGCGACTCGTCGGTGAAACACGTCCTAGAGCCATAAGCCCTTTTAAAAGCATAGATTAAGCGACCGCAGACACTTATGCCATCACGCAGCAACGCCAGGCCGTCGTCCTCCCCCCCCCCCCCCCCCCTCCCCTGCCAAAGACAGACCCAAAACAATCCAACGGAGGAACGGAGTTTTTTTTTTTTTTAGAGTCGTTAACGACGCCCCTGAGGTTGGGCCTTCTTAAAAAGCAGTTCCAGGAGCAGCAGAGGCCCTTACGCTGTAGCACAGCCATCGCATGACTGACTGGTCTTTGGCAGGAGCGGCGACCGCAGAGCCGATGCCCTGCATTGTTCTCACGCGCTCTCGCTAGCCAACAGACTCTCACCTGCTGAACCCGCAGCCATCGCTCATGCTGCGCTGTCAAGAGACGGGCTCTGGTGCTCTGAGAGCTGCTGTGTGTGTGTGTGAGAGAGTGTGTGTGTGTGTCTGTGCTCGTGTGTATGCATGAGAGAGAGAGAGAGAGAGAGAGAGAGAGAACGTTGTTCTCGTTGCATCACAGGGAGTAACATAATTCTCCACGCACACTGAGAGGTTAACAGGGCTGAGGGAGGGAAGTTTTGGGTGTAAAAAGTATAAAGCTGCTGGTAATGACTTTCCCTCGATTGTCATAACGAGCACCTGCCGAAAAGACTTTCTTACCGGTTCATTTCAGCCGACGAAATGGTGCAAAGTCTCCAGGTTGCTGTGAAAGAAGTTTGACGCATACAAGGAAATGTACTATTAATACTACGAGTACATAGTACATACATAGTACATAGATGCACGACATCATCGCTCTTGGCCAGAAACCGCTTGCATCCATGTGTTTTATTCTTCTCCATAATGGCTTATATTTATACTTTGTCATACAGTAGTAGCTCTAGATGAGCTGTTTTGTTACATGTAGTTTGAAAGTGGTTAAGTCTGTCTGTGGGTTTGCGGACAACAGACATACCCCGACAGCAACCACATGTGTGTCTTTTTATGAGTGTAATAATACAACACAAAACATACATAGAAGTCTACTATTATATATCTCTGTTCCATCTCTTGGCTGGGGCTGACACATCATTTTTATTAACTACTACCACATGAGCTGTACTGTGTGTATCATATCACTAAGATGTTGGTCTCTCTCTCTCTCTCTCTCTCTGTCTGTCTGTCTGTCTGTCTGTCTGTCTGTCCCGCCCCTCTCTCTCTCGCTCTCTGGCAGAAGAAGCTCACAGCGGAGTGTGTGTTCAGGGAGCAGTTTGAGGAGAACTGGTACAACACGTACTCGTCGACCATGTACAAGCACAACGACACGGGGCGCTTCTACTACGTCGCCCTCAACAAGGACGGCTCGCCGCGGGAGGGAGCCAGGACTAAGAAACACCAGAAACTCACCCATTTCTTGCCCCGGCCGGTGGAGATCGACAAGATCCCGCAGGCGTACCGGGACGCCTTCCAGTACAGGTGACCAGCGTTGCCCACTGGGAGAGGTATACCCCAGTCTGACGGGGCAGAGACGGAGAGCTGCGGTGGCGGTGGAGGGGCTTGGATGTTCGAGTCTCCTCTCGTGGCAGAACTCTGTTTCCTCTCCTCCTCCTTCTGTCCTTAACCTCCCCCCTCCCTCTCTTCAGAGGTGTTTACATTTGCCCCCCCTAGTCCACGTGGCAAGCCCACTCCTCGGCACAGCACAGACATAAACATTTTGCGTGCGTGTTTTCCTGGATGCTGCCACTCCGTGTCAGGCTTCTGACCACCATGAGGTCAAGAGGCAAAGTTCATCTTCAAAAGGAAGAAAATGGAGAGGGGTCAGGTTCGACAGGAAAGACGCTGACCTCAGATCTGTGGGACCGCTCGGCTGCCGGCTCGGGACACCAAATCTGTGCCGCGTTCTCACGTCGTCTTGAGGAACCACTACGAGAAGTGAACGATTGTCGTTGGGTTAGCACGGACTATTACTGGGTCACAGAATGAATGGATGAATGAATGGCTGAAAGTTGGACGAACGATACGAGCTCCCGTTGCAGATCCCATCTGGTGCATTTGTCATGCTCAGTCATGGCAATATGCGAGTGTAGCAGAGTAGCTCAACCTGAAGCCCAAAAGCCTAATATCTCCCCTGCCAAAGGGTTATTCCCTCTTGGCCTACCGGTAGAAGTTTGTTTTCAAACCCGGGAGTCCTGGCTTGCATTCTCAGGTGTTGCATCGGTGCCGTGATCTGGATCAGGTCCCCCGTGTGAGGGGGTCAAAGAAGGGGCTGAATGTAGCAGAGTAGCTCAGCCTGAAGCCCAAAAGCCTAATATCTACCCTTTGGCCTAGCGACAGGAGACCCGTATTCTAATCGTGTGTGTTACACTAGCATGCCAGTCAGAGCAGACGTGATGACAGGTCATCGTTAAAGGTTAACTTCACCACTTTTCAACCTATCTTCATATAGCAGGTCCTCACTAATAATCATGAAAAAAATGGCGCAATGTTTTCCTACTCGGTCTGTGTCTCATAGGAGGGCTGTGGGCAGTTCAGAAACCGTCTTCCAGTGACATCATCCATGGGGAATCCAAGCTAATAGAAACTGCAGGCTTTCTAGTCCTGAAAAGTTGCAATGCGAAAATGGAAGCCATCGTTCTCACGATAATGAACATCTAAACATTTTTTGTAAAAAGAAAATCTGCCTAATGATGATGTCACTGGAAGACGGTTTCTAAACTGCCCACATCCCTCCTATGAGACACTGAGTAGAAAACAATCGGGCCATTTTATCATGATCATTAGTGAGGACCTATTATATGAAGGTTGAAAAGTGGTGAAGTGGTCCTTTTAAGTGTATAAAATGGGCAGTTTATGGTCAGTTGAGCTACTAGCAACTCCAGTATACCGAGAAGCGATTGCATACAGTAGTTTTGTTAAGGGAATGTCTATGAGACGACAGGAGGTTAAACTATTATTATGGGGGGGGGGGGGGGGGGGGGTCCTGTGTTCACTAAATGCTCTTCTAAAACGAATATGGAAGTGGGCAAAAGCTGTGTTTGCCAATGTATGACATTGGCAAATCTGAGAGCACTTACTGCCCGGCGGTCTCGTCGTCTGATCACCGCGTGTAAATGATAAAAAAGTAGCATCTCGTTGCTGTCGGACAGAAACCTTGTAAATCTCAAGATTTGACCTTTTAATATTTCTTTTCATAAATGAATGCCGTTAATACATTGTGACATAATATATAATATCTTTTACCATTTACGCCTATAACGACATGCCCAAAACAAGGACGACAGATTGACAGTGGTTAGGTCTGTGGGGGTTTATGAATATTTAAACAATGAAAAGGTTCTATTTTTTTTCCTGAAAAGTAACACGTTTTGGACGAACAGGATTTCCACCCGACAGTGACGATCGTTATAGTTTAATAGTTCTATGAAATGCCGGTGAGTAAGCTTTGGGGCCGACTGTGGTTTATGATAGAAGTAAATCTGCATCTGTGGTGAACTTTGAAAGGTGGGCGACTTGTAATGTTCAGAGAGTGTCAGGAACATTATTAAAAAGAAAAGAAATGCAAGCGGCGGAGGTGTACATATGGGTGATCCTATTTATGAGATGTACAATATATTTATTTTCTACATATACAAATCTATATATAAATCTATATATTTATTTATTGCAAAGACTTTATTTTGTAATGAACTTGAAGTTATCTGAACTGTAGATTCTACTGAAATTATATAGAAAAAGCAACAAAAAAAGAAAAGAAGAAAGAATTGAGATGAATTTGACAATAAAATTGTCCTGCTATTGAGCGCTCATTGTGAGACTATTTTTGCTTGGGTAAAGGACCTAATATACCTTATTAAAACCACATATGGATGATATGTGAATTATGTGGAGTTTTTTTCTCAGCCTCCTATCTGAAGACTTCGCCCAGCCTGAGAAGCATCCTTGCCAGAAGCCTGTGATGGTGGGTTGGCAGAAGAAGCGTTTGGGGTTGAGTTTAAATGTTCCAGAGAAGAAAAAAAACACCACAACTTTCAAACACTCAGTGGCGCAAACTCTGGAAGAAAAAAAGAACAGAGAAAGAAAGAAAATGTTTTGGGACCTGCTGGATGATCTAAGAACATAGTCATGTAATGGAAGTTCGTACAAGCCTGCGTTAACCACTTGAACCCTAGCATCCCTATTCTGGGGGGGAAACATTTGCAGTAGATCAGCCTTTTCTTTGGACTTGTGTGTAGACAGTAAAAATTGTACAAAACAGATCCCAGCTAACTAATTATAGGTAGGTTTATTAAGTCTAGAATAGAGGCTTAACCCATTTTGGGGTCGGGAATCCCTTTTGGTGTTTTAACTAAGCATTATGTTATACTTTAGCTAGGTCTGCTATTTTTGAAAAATCGTAAAAATGAAGCACAAATCTTTGAATATATATTCTTTCAGAGCAAACTTTTTTTTATTTATTTCGACGTCGGGCCTAATTGGGTGGTTGAATGAATAGAAAGTGTATAAATGACGTAATAGAAAGCAAAGTGTTTTAAAAAGCAATCCCCTCTGTGCAGATTTTGTCCTCTCTAAAAGAACACCGAGCAGCAAATGGTGGCTCAAGTAATGGAGGAGATGCTTTCCCAGGGGAGAACACCCATACAATCTCATGGCAATTTGCCCTCCTAAAGCCTTATCATACAGACCCTCTCTGTTCTGTCTCCAGGAGGACTTAGTCGGGCCTTCATCCACCGTAGAAAATGTGATTCCTTATGCAACTGGATCCCCACCCTTAATTGGCTTTACACATCAGCACGGATTTAGAGTGCAATGATTGGTTGTCCAAGACAGGGGCCTCACAGGCTGGGCTGTAGCGTATAGGACTGTCTGAGCGGGGCCCTTTCGTCAAACGGACAGAAACAGCTGCCTGCTCCACGGCCCGGCCGGCCAGCCAGCGGGGATGTGCAGCAAAAAAACCTGGAGTGGTGGTAATCCAGGGCTAAGAGGGGATGGGATCAACATCTCAACATTTCAACATCTGCAATAGTTGTAATGTTTCTCCAATGGCTAAATTTCTATAAGCTGTGAGAGCAGGGGCTCCCCTGGGGACAGGGAATGGAAAAGTCAAAGACATGCAGGGGGAAAACCCTGGTAGACTGAGAAATGAAAACAATACGAGGAGCAGGAGTGTGTGTGTGTGTGTGTGTGTGTGTGTGTGGGGGGGGGTAGATGAAAGATTGAAGGGAGAGGAGAGCGATTGTTAAAGACAAAAGTGGGCTTAGATAGTGCTCCGGGTGACCAGGGTTAGTGCTTCAGATGGTTAGATAGTTCCCTGGGTGTCCAGGGTACGTAGTGCAGTGATTCAGACAGACCCAAGTTATCTGGCGAGAGGACACCTGTCTGATCGCCTCAGACAGACGAGTCCATGTTCCCACTGGCAGCCCTACTGTCCGACAGTGATTCTCCACCATTTTCATTTCAAGGAGGCGAGGTCTGACTCTGAATACACACATCCGATGTGAACACTTGCAAATAACAGTGTGGACAGTCAGTCCTGAAGATGCTACTTGAGATAAATCTGATTTGCCTCCAATATGAAATAAATCTCAATTAGCAAAAAAGAACAGCAATATTAACACAAAGGCCAATCTTAAAAAGTTATTGGCCCGGTTTCCCAAAGGACACCTTTGGTGTAAGAGGTATGCTGTTGCCCATGCTCAGTTGCCCTCTAGGCCGCACATGAAGCCTGTGAACATAACATTCGTGCCACGCAATGGTAGGCCTGTGTACTCTCTGCTGCCCCATCTGACGGAGTCCGGTTAGCTGAAGTAGTTTTTATATTTAAATGAGATGAAGAAAGTCACCACTCGCACCACACATTTCTCTGCGAATGGTTTTAATACTGCCACATGTCGACAGGTGTGTGTAGGCTAAAGAGGCTTTAGGGAAACAGGTTTGTGTATTCATGCAGGAGGCCTCACGTGCGCAATGAGGACAGGTATGGCTGTGCTCTAGTCTAGGTTGTGTAAAAAAAGGACATAGTGTTTGATTGGCTGCCATAGGCCGCACACAGGCTTCATGTGCGGCCTAGAGGGCAAATGAGCATGTGCAACACCATACCTCTTACATCATGGTGTAAGAGGTATCCTTTGGGAAACCGGGCCAATGTCACCCAGATTCCCGCCAACCCCATATAGAACATCAATTTAAACATATACCGTGGGGACAAATAAGTGAGTCTGTAAACATGAGGTGGTCATCCTTTTTTGGTCACTTTATTAAATGTTAATATTAAATACTTATCAAGATAATAGCAGATCAGATTAATGGCAAATCAAGTTGGTGTATTCGCTAACATAAGAACATTCCAAGTAGGGCAGAAACGTTTCTCTACATTTAATAAGTACACCTTGTGCAAAAACGGAGACGGCAGTCCCCTAACGAGAAATGCGTGGATCTCTCTCTCAATCAACAGCTACACCAGTTGAAAGCATTTAGAAGCAGGGATGTGCCAAAGAGAATGGAAGTAACCTGGGGGAGGGGGGGGGGGGGGGGAGGGGTTCCTCACAAAGCAGGCTGTGGAAGTTAGCCTGGTGACCAATGAGACGGCGCCACCTTCTCCTCCTGAATTAACAGCCACACGGAAAAACTAGCAAGTATTCAAATTTGAAAAGTCGAAATAAAAACAAAACAATTGATAAAAACGAAAAAACTCGTGGAGTTGCTTGGGGGGGGGGGGGGGGGGGTGTCTCCTGGTCGCCGGGCTAACTAAGACTGTGCTTTGTGAAATTCAGTCTTTTTTGGTGGTGGGGGGCGGGGGGGTCAACACAGGTGGGACAAACGATAAACGGGACGCACAAGTGCTATGCTAGACAACACCAGACGACATGAATGAGGTTACAAAAAGTTTATAGGAACCCGGCAGGCATTTTGAACGACAACAGCATTCCATTAACATGTGGAGCGACAACTAATGTGTAAATGCCTAAAAGCAGAATAGAAAAAAACAGGAGTTCAACATATCTCAAATTTCAGAACTTTACAGAATCCATTTTTTTTTCTTCTTCTAGGAAATTTATATAAGGCCTAAACTTTTTTCTCTTTTGCAGCTTTTTTTTGCATTTTTTTATTTTTTTTACATCGTCAATATTGTCTCCCAAAAAGAGCAGGACTTCACAGCACCAATAGCTGCCCATGAACAGTTATTGGCGGAGGAATCGATATCAGGGATGTCCTCTAGATCAGAGTCCACAGTCATCCACAAACTGGTCCCACTCAGGTTTAGTTTTAAACTTTTTAAACTGTATAAAAACAACTGAGTTTCACGTAAATAATCAACAAGCCCTCCTTTAAGGGGAAAACAATGCAATGCTCAAAAGCATTGAGGGGGGTAAAACCTTTTTTTTTTATTATCATTAAATACATGAAAAATGAAGATATCGAACTTGAATAACATTAAGGCGGTATATACAATAATTTCAGACGAAATTGTTAATAAACCCCCTTCATTATAGTCTCTTTTTACATGACCTTTCTGCGTCGTCCTCTCAGTGCCTGAGAAGACACGTAGACTCGGGGTGGACTCCTTCTAAGGGCTGCTCGTCCTCTCAGTGCCTGAGAAGACACGTAGACTCGGGGTGGACTCCTTCTAAGGGCTGCTGACACCCGTCCGTCCTACTGGAGGCCAACAGTGGACTCAAAGTCTCAAAGGACGCCCCCCGTCTCGGCTCGAGTGCACCGACCTTCAAAAACCCTCACCCTCCGGCTGAACGTCCGACTCCTCTGTGTGGTGCATTAAAAGCTGGAGAGAGAAGGGCACCACTTGGACTGGGCCCGTTTCGTTTCGTTTCCTCCCCTCCCCCCCACCCTCCCCCCCCCCCCCACCCCCCTCTGAGGCCCCCCCCCCCCCCCCTACAGGCCCTTAGAGGGCCCCGGGTTTATGTTCCCATAGGGGTAATTGCCTTGTAGCTGCTGGTACAAATTCAACAGTTGTGTCTGGCTGAGGCCGGAGCCGTCGGCTCCCATCAGGCCGTTCTGCTGGGCCAGCTGTTGGAGCTGGTAGTTGACCTGCTGGGCCATTTGCTGCTGCTGCTCACGGACCTTCCTGTTGTTGAGGACCTTCTGGACGTAGACCATCAGCTGTGGGAGAGGAGAAAGAGGTGAAGTAACAAGATGGAGGACATTTTCACAATGCCTTGGGGACCCCCGATCTACTGTAAGATCCTCAAGTGTTTTAATTTAACTTGTATCTCTAAAGACTGCAGGCTTTGAGTTTTCGTATACCACCGGAAGTGCTAAAAAGCCACAGCTGATTTTTCACCTCCACCAAACTCTTAAATACGTCCTACAGGAAATCTAATTGGCAGAGGCCAAACTTGTGGTTGCTGCTTAGCAGAAATGAAAATCCCCAAAATATATTTTATTAACAGAAAAAAAACATCTTCCGGTGCAGGGGCAACTTTTAGTGGGCCTAATTACAAACTCCGTAGAATTTGAAGATTGTAGAAGAATTGTCTAGCGTGAGCCAACAGAACAAGATACACAACAAATTAAGGACATGCCTTGCCCATGTCTTTTGGGCAAGTCATAGGTCAAAAATGTTCAAAAGGAAATATCAGATAGGGCAGATAAGTGGTTGAAATTCCACCTTAAGATACACTTAGATACGATTAAAGTAAACTTCCAAATAAAGATGCTGTACGTCAATCCTTTGATGCTTAAACCACTCAATGTCTAAGCTTGCTGCAGTTGACTGACTCACTGAATTTCCCGGAATTATTTGCGACCGAGTTTCCAGTCTTTAAGACTTGTGGGTGTCTTTTTTTTCTTCAGGGAAATGCGCGGTGTTAAAAAATACTTTCTATTACAAACACGAACTGGGTGTCAGTATTGTAATATCGGTTAAGTTGGAGCCTTAAAGGGCTGGACGATGATCACCAGTAACATTTTACTGCTGGAGTCAATTTGGCTCCTGGCCAACCGTCATTAGGTAGTTCATATTCTATCGCTCAAAAGTAGGCGGGGGTGGGGCTGGGGGAGGCCATTCACAATTATTACATAATAGTCTAATCGCAATCATTTAAGATAATGGCAATTAAGCTTTGTAAGCTTGTAGATCAGCTATTCTTTATAGTATAAGATTAATGCATATGTCATATATGTAATTTATTTGTATTTTTCAGTTTACCGGTAGTCATAATCGGCCCTGTGCATTTTTGATTTGATTTTGATTCCATTTTATCCATACATTCTAATGCCAAATTTTTTTACATCATTAATCACATTAATTATTAGTGTGACAATTAATGGTCAACTTAAATGTGTAATGGTGACAGCCCTAGTGGGGACTGGGGGGCTTGTGGCTCAGACCATATGTTCCTTATGAGCATGATTTTTAAATCTGCTTTAACGTTACGGACGCCAAGCATAAACGTTTTGGGTGGCGTTCCGTGAGAACGTACCGTCTGCTGCTTGCTGAGTACGTCCCTGTAGACGGCCTCGCGTCTCTTCTGCTCCAGTTCCACGCTGGCCTGTCGGCCCATAGCCATGGCCTGGACCTGGTTCTCCGTTAGAGACGGATTCTCCTTCCACTGTGAGGACAGACAAACATTCACAAGGTGCTTAAAAGCGGCTTTAGAACACATGATATTAAAACCCATTTAGGCCTGACGTCGAAAAAAACGTTCGCCCTGAAAGAATATATTCAAAGATTTGCGCCGCATCTTCACGATTTTTCAAAAATAGCAGACCTACAAGCTCGTAGCTTGTAGATCTGCTATTTTCTAATAGCTAAGGTTTAACATAATGCTTAGTTAAAACACCAAAAGGGGTTCCCGCCCAGAATGGGTTAAAACCATGTCAAGTAATGTACCAAATATTGAGAACACAAACAAATGTAACCTTCCCTGTCTCAACCTTAGGGGTGGAAAATAAAATCGATCCATACAAGTTAGTTTTTAGTATTGTTGGTTTGCTGCTTAACCCATTCAGGACGGGAACCCCAGTTATTGGTGCTTGTCATTGTAATGTGGTGTTTTAAGGATTATGTTATACTTGTATAATCCACCACTCCTGAATGAAGTGCCCGGTGCTTTTGAGCTTGTAGATCTGCTATTTTTCAATAGCTAATAGCTATTAGCGCGGCGAGCTTGAAGATCTGCTATTTTTGAAAAATCGTGAAAATGTGAGCGCAAATCTTTGACTATATATTGTTTCAGGGCAAATGTTTTTTAACTCAAATCTTTGCTTCTGGGGGGGATCCCTGGAACAACATATTTTCAGACGGGGGACTGCAACCAAATACATTCTGGGGCTCCTTGACATGAAATAGTTTGAGAACGACTGACATAGAAACACAGGGTTTTCAGAAAACGGTCATGATTTTAGATTCGGTTCTCAGGTCTAAATGGGTTAATCTGCTTAATGTTTGCGTTTGTAGTGCAATAAAAAAAAAGATAATGGAAGTAAATTAATCCGTTTTCATTATAGATCATTAGAAAGCACTTAAGTCACAGAGTAAGGGGACATAAATCATGTATTGGAATCGTGATGCATCGGTGTCGATTTGAAATTGAATCGTAGCCCCACTACCTGATTTCTAGCTCCTATACTCTGCACCGGAAAATTCTTTAATAACATGAACACTGAACTACACCAATTTCAGAACTATCTAGCCATCAGCTGGTGACTCCAACCGCCAGCTGCTGCTTCTTTTCAGCGGACAGTGAGGAGGGTTCACCTGAAGGACATATCGCGCGCAGAACACCACACTATCCCTCCTCCACCGACCTGTACCGGCCGGCTTCCCACCTGCAACCATGAACAATGTGTCCGTCTGTAGCGCCTGGCGGAAGCCGGCTGCATGGAGGATTCAAACCCCAACGGTGGTGGGCAGGAACTTTACCCCTGTGCCACCTAGACGCCAACAATTTAACCCATTTTGGACCATGTTCGATTCTGCAAACGTCTTCCAAATCCTGACAGTTTTCAGAAACACCCATGTTTCCATGTCAGCGGTTCTCAAACTATTTCATGTCAAGGACACCACAGAATTATCTGTATTTGGCCACCGACCCCCATCTGAAAATATGTTATTCCAGGGACCCCCCCCCCCAGAAGCAAGTTCTGGGGGGGGGGGGGGGGGGGTTAAAAACGTTCGCTCTGAAAGAATATATTCAAAGATTAGCGCCACATTTCGCGATTTTTCTAAAATAGCAGACCTACAAGCTCGTAGCGCGGCACTCGGTGCCGTGCTATGAGCTTGTAGATCTGCTATTCTTCAATAGCTAAAGTATAACACAATGCTTAAAACACCAACAGGGGTTCCCGCCCAGAATGGGTTAAGAACCCGAGGGCTGGTTCTACAAATGCCTTCCAAGTCAGTAGTTCTCTCATTTTAAAGATTATTTTCCACAAAAAAAATCTCTATCAGAGTTTAAACCTCAATTTACATTATGTGACTGTGGCATTACTTCAACTAGAATGTGTGTCTGCAGCCGTCAACCCACACTCACCACTCTGCCAACGATATCCTCATACGACTCCCGTGGTAAAGTCTTCAAGGCGTTACTGGCTTCTAGAACCTTCTGACGACCCTGGTTTATAAGATCCTGCGCACATGTAACAGAAAAACAAGAAGAATTCACCACAACGAGAACGTAAACAAGATGGCAATCACCAAAATGAGAATGCAAACGAGGGGAATTCACCAAAATGACAATATATGCACCCAAGTCAACTCGAGTCCCATCTCAAACCCAGTGAAAACAGATCTACAACATTGCCAGCGCTTCGTTTTCTCGACACGTTGTCACTCAACTTATAGATCAGCAATTTTTGCATTTCTTTGAAAATAAATCGGCATTTGTCACACACACACACACACACACACACACACACACACACACACACACACACACACACACACACACACACACACACACACACACACACACACACACACACACACACACACACACACACACACACACACACACACACACACACACACACACACACACACACACACACACACACACACACACACACACACACACACACACACTTTTTTTTTTTTTTTTTTTGTCACCATCTAAAAAACATTCCTTCTTGGATTTCTCGTCCATTCCCCAGCATGTATAAATAGCAGCTGGCAGCACAGCCACAGAGACGACCAACTGTTCTGTAAGGGAGCAGCAGAGGGGCTGGGCTGGCCTAGCTAGCGCTCTGCACCGAGACAGCTATGGCGGTGGTGGGACTGCTGTCACAATTAGCAGCGGGGTCTGTGGAATGTGGGGCTCCGTGGTGCTGGGGCGGGGAGGGAGGGGGAGAGAGGGGGGGGGGGGGGTCATGTGGAGCTCATTACTTAATTACCTCCAGCTGCACGTGGCTCATGTTGGTCAGAGCGGCGACGTTGAAGGGGTTCAGGTAGCCGTGGGCGCCCATGTCCATCTGGGCGTGCATGGGCATGTTGGTCCTCATCGTCAGGCCCTGAGAGAGACGGGACGACAGACAGCGCACGTAAGCAGCGGGTTGTTCAACCCGTTTTTGACCCGAGATCAGATTCTAAAAAAATTGTCTTCTACACAGCCTGACAGTTTTCTGAAAAAGCTGACAGTTTTCTGAAAATAGCAGACCTACAAGCTCGTAGCGCGCCACTCGGTGGCGCGCTACGAGCTTGTAGATCTGCTATTTTTCAATAGCTAAAGCATAGCATAATGCTAACGCCAAAAGGGGTTCGAGACCAAAATGGGTTTAGAGAGCAGGTCAAAGTCAGTCCTTTTGGTTTATAAAAATGCCGTTTTCAGATGAAAGAATTGGGAGCATAGAAATAGAAGAGGTTGAGGAGACGCACAAATGCAAAATGCACCAAATTCAAACGCGTGAACTAGGAGTCATGAAGTGTACGTAAAAGAGCACAAAGACACAGTCCACACAGTGGACTCAGCTCAACCCGTAGTGTTTAGAATTTGCATCAAATCAAATCAATAACACTTTATTTTGCAACCAATAAACATGCGTTTATTAAACACGGAACAGTAATCCGTAGGCATTACTGTTCTGCAGCTGCAGCCGTCATGTTTAGAATTTGCATCAAAGCCAGAATAAAAAATGTACTTTCTTTTGTAAACGTGCGTTTATTAAACCACAGCGAGGCAATGTCAAAGCGATATCAAACGCCTAAAGACGAGCCTGCTCGTCACCTGTAGCCAGCGTCATTCATTTACATACCCGTCATACGGACCCAACGTGTTAAAACTATTTTAAACCCTCCACACTCAATCGGCTCTGTACTTGGGTCTGCTCTTTTTCCCCTTCTACACCCAAAATGTTTTCACCAGAAACAGCTGGGCATCTACAGTAGGGTTCAAGTGGATAATGCCGTTTTACAGTCACACCGAGTTCAGCAGTTCATTATATCCTACAAATCCATGTCCAGACCAAAATGGAGATGGCCAATTACGCCATGTACCTGAAGTAAACAAGGCTTGTTCCACTACAGGACAGCAGGATGTCAAGTGTTTTTGTGTAATTAAACCTCTTCTGCAGATGCTCCCATGTTTGCCCTGTAATCTGGACATCCGGTGTGTGTGTGTGTGTGTGGGGGGGGGGGGGGGGGTCCAATGTCTTTGGACCTGGTCAGAGGCAGGTGTGCAAGCCCAAACAAAACAGTAGACACACACAGCTGCAAAATACAATTTGGGAAAATACAAAAAGACCATTCAACAGTGAAGTAGCGATTCAACTTCAAGACACAGTTTGTGCTCAGGATTTATGACACACACACACACACACACACACACACACACACACACACACACACACACACACACACACACACACACACACACACACACACACACACACACACACACACACACACACACACACACACACACACACACACACACACACACACACACACACACACACACACACACACACACACTTTGTCAGGTGCCATATGACAAAACTCTGACCCATGAATTGTTACAACGCAATTTATTAGCCATGTATTATCAGTGGGCCATTTATTATATGGAGGCTACATGCTAGGGAGGGAGGCTACATGCTATGGAGGGAGGCTACATGCTATGGAGGGAGGCTACATGCTATGGAGAGAGGCTACATGCTATGGAGGGAGGCTACATGCTATGGAGAGAGGCTACATGCTATGGAGAGAGGCTACATGCTATGGAGAGAGGCTACATGCTATGGAGAGAGGCTACATGCTATGGAGAGAGGCTACATGCTATGGAGGGAGGCTACATGCTATGGAGGGAGCCTCCATAGTTAACAGTACTGAGATGGAGGGAGGCTACATGCTAGGGAGGGAGGCTACATGCTAGGGAGGGAGGCTACATGCTAGGGAGGGAGGCTACATGCTAGGGAGGGAGGCTACATGCTAGGGAGGGAGGCTACATGCTAGGGAGGGAGGCTACACGCTATGGAGGGAGGCTACATGCTATGGGGGGAGGCTACATGCTATGGAGGGAGCCTCCATAGTTAACAGTACTGAGATGGAGGGGAGGCTACATGCTATGGAGGGAGCCTCCAAAGTTAACAGTACTGAGATGGAGGGGAGGCTACATGCTATGGAGGGAGCCTCCATAGTTAACAGCAGAGGAGCTGCAGGGGAAAGCTGCTTAAGGCTCAGAGAGGGCAGAGGAGACAGAGTTAGCTGGAAAAATAATCATTAGTGTGAATTAGACCCTGTCCATAAGCTTCTCCTCTCTCCAAATAAACCCTACTAATTACCCAGCGACTGGGAGGGGGAGGCAGGGCAGGGAAAAAAAGGTCAACAGAGAGAGCGCTGGAGGTTGAGAGTCCAACGTGTTTAACTTGTACCTGTTAACCTGTTAGTGAGCTGCTGGAATGTACCAGTCTTATACACTCACAGGTTACAGCAAAGGTATGTCTTTTTTAATGGCTGGCTTACAGAAGAAGAAAAAAACGGCACATGACGTGACGATCATGTGGCAGTCAAGTCTATGGACTTTTAATGTTTGCTTTAAAACTCATTGACCGCCAACAGCCCCATCTAGTGGTGGCTCCGTCAATGTATTTAATATGGAGTTATTGAAAGCAGATTTGTCCGGAAACTGCAAATCAGTAAGTAAAAATCTGCTAGTAACATGTCCCGCGATTGTCATTTAATCCACCCAAAACATACTTTTGGTAAGAGAGGATCATGTTTAGAGAAACCACAAATAAAGCTCGTTTTGAACCAAAAAGAAGAATCCGAGATATTACGAATTTACAATTCTAAAAACTGCGTCCCCATAGACAGCATAAGCCAGTGGAATTTTCATTTGCGTTTTTGTTTACCGCACCGGAAGTGTTATGAGCGAGTACCGTACACTACAGGACACAGTTTTGAACCGTAATCAATTTATATTAAACTAGAAAAAGTGCCCTTCTGGGCACAGGTCTCTAGGGAGTTGGCATACAAAGTTATCCACAGATCCGTGCAGTTAGAGGTAAAAACACTTTTCGGCCAGTTATAGCGCCACCTTGAGGCTGAGTTGAAATTGTTCATGTGGCATTTCGTCCTCGGCCTAGTGGGAATGTGGGTGCACAATTTCACGGAAATCACGCGTTGTGTTCATGATTTGCAGCATTTTGTTTGAAACTGAGCACTCCTATGAACTTTGGAAGCCAATCTTAAAGGGTAAGACCACTTTTTTTGAGGTTTGGGTTGTTTTCTTACCTTATTATGGTCAAACTAGTCCAGTCCAGGAGTTATTTCGCTCCGTTGTGTTGTTTATTAGCAATTTAAGAAATAAAAAATAGGGTCCATTGACTTCCATTGTAGCGGGGAAACAGCTCTCAAAGTCACTCTTTTAGCACATGAACGAACGCAACAAAAGCTGATTCTGACAGCTTATGACATCAGGAAAACTCATGCGGTTTTATTTTTAATAAAAAATGTCAACGTTGTCTTGTTTTGATTAATTTGTGTAGAACGAAGATCTGGTAGGTATGCTTACGCTAACCGAATCACTTCTGTTTTCACGTGACGCGGTACTACGATCCGATTGGTCCAACTCTAACTGCAACAATCTGGAACAGCGCACTTTATCCTCCGTTCTAAAAGTATCGTAAGCCTACAAATTTATGACTGCTTGCCGTGGGTGTCTGTGTCGGGGGTACTGCTCGACTGCAGATGGATTGGGTGCTCTCAGCGTACAACACAGGCAGCCAGCGTGCTTCCTTGTTTACAAATGAAACCGGAAACGGAAGACCGCATTGCAGCTTCAGTGTCCCTCCAAACAAAATAGTACCTTTATAAATATACGTTAAAACACGAAAATAAAACCGCATGAGTTTTCCTGATGTCATAAACTGTCAGAATCAGCTTTTGTTGCGTTCGTTCATGTGCTAAAAGAGTGACTTTGAGAGCTGTTTCCCCGCTACAATGTAAGTCAATGGGCTCATTGGGCTGGTATTTTTATTTTTCTATAAAACTTTTTCTATAAAACTGCACAATGGAGCGAATTAACTCCTGGACTGGACTAGTTTGACCATAATAAGGTAAGAAAACAACCCAAACCTCAAAAAAAGTGGTCTTACCCTTTAACCAATCAGGATGGAGTCTGAGAAATCTGAAAGACCGGTTTCGTTGAATGGCTCTAGAGCGGCCTCCTGGTGGCGCTATAACAGGCCGTTCTGGAAAGTTTGGGGCAGAGGTTCATCGTTGGCATCCAGGGAGTGTGTGTGCAAAATTTGGCATCGACCGGGTTAAGGGTGGCCGAGATTAGCTGCTCACGGACACACGGACGGACACACGGACGGACGGACGGAGTGCAAAACATACTCTCCCCCCCATGCCTTCGGCCTGGTGGAGACAAATATGCGTCATAAGGCGATCTCGGCGCCCAGGGCGTTTGGACAGGAGGTGTCAAAAGGCGATTCTGGCGCCCGATGTTAAGGATGTTTGTATGTTAAGCATGTTTGCTTTAAGCATACATGTTCATCATGATAAAGGCGCGTTAAAGGCACAGATTTTTGAATCTACAAAGCTTTACTTGGTAATCTCCAAGTTTATATTTGCATAGAAATTTAATTAGAAACTCTTGACCTCAGATCTAATGTTTAGTTGCGTTATACAGTACCCATAATGCAGACTCCGGCAGTCAAAGCAGTTCACGTTATTTTGAACCATTATTATTTTGGAATGATATTCACAATCAGACCCGACTTGAATTCATCCTTAATTTCGTTAGACAATTTTAAAGAGATAATTGCGGAAGCTGTTACCAGTTACTGTTCCTGCTTTGATGTGTAGCCACACTTGTTATATTGCATTTGTTATATTGCATTTTATTGTTTTAATCTTTTTAAGCCTAAAACCATTTTATTTCCCCTTATGCAAGCAATTTCAGTAGTCTGTCTTTTGAATAGATGTATTGTCTTATATTTGTTCTTTGTGCGCAACTTATTTAGCTCTTGGCCAGTTAATTTGTTGCAAACCAAAGAGAGGGTCTCAATGTGGTATATTTTAATTTATAAAGCCATTCTTGGTGATTTGCCCCCTTACATTTCCACCAAATTTAATTTGGTAAAAAATGGTCTGAATCTCAGATCAAATGCCTGGCTACGGTGTGTAGTGACAGCCTTCAAATCGGAGGGGGGTAAAAAAAGTGTCTTGGCCCCTGGTCGTGGAATGACCTGCAATCCAGACTAAAATTGGCCTCAAAAGTTCCATTGAGAACTCAAAAGAGTCATCTTAAATGTACAGTCCAACACCTGCACATGTACGGGCGTGTATAGGCTAGGCTTTGCATAGGCCCTTATATTTATCGTTTCCCCGTTTTAAAATGTACATTGTGTATTTACTTGCGTGCACAATTTCTTGCGCCCCGGTCACTGTTAGTGTACCATTGTTGGAGATTTTTCTTGTATACTTTTCTGGTATGTCATGGAAGTATTATTTGTCTGTAGTGAAATTTGCATGTACGATGTAGTGTCATTTTGTTTCTGCCTCAATGTGTTTTTACTGGTTAAATAAAAGGTAAAAATAAATAAAAAAGTTTCTATTGGTCAAATAAAAGGTTATATAGATAACCCATTAGTGACCTGATGGTATGTACCGGTTTACTTGTTACTGACTGTGTGTGTGTGTTAGTTAAAACAGTTTTAATGCCAGGAATGGTTTAATCCAGGTTACTGTCGCTGCGATATATGACATACCCGCCTTTTGTTTTATGTGTTTAATCCGCCGTATTGTAATAATTAAAAAGAAACTCTGTCTTCGCCGCGGAGATAGAGACTAGATGCTTTCGTTGTGATGACGAAACCGGAAATCAACACATGCTGTGGGCTGCTAGGGCTTCTGGGAAATTGAGGCCAATGCAAATGAACGGGGTACAACGCCTCATGGAGGAGGGTCTTGTGGCGCACCAAGATGGCGGGTGGTGCGATCGTTCATAACAAACGGAGCAACCTTTCTTCGCCGGATTTTCGCGGATCAAAAGCCCAAATAATTCAGCGTATGCTCTAAAGGTAATACAACAATCTCGGCAGTGAAGGGGGGTTGATTAAAATGTGGGTTACGCGTTTAAAACAGTCAAAACTGTTAAAGGTCATGGTTGTCTTTTTGCGGTACCTTTTTCTCTGCCTCGTACTCGGTCCAGGCTGCCTTGCGGTCTTCTTCGCTCAGAGCCTCCGATTCCTTGTGGTCCAGCAGGGAGTCGTGTTCGTGGTAACACACAATCTGGTCCTTGAAGGTCTGCAGAAGCTCGGCCAGGACCAGATCCTACAAGGGAGATGATGGTTAAAGCAAATATTAAACGCCGGGCAGACGGCCGTCCATCCTATTGGAAAATTCAATTTAAAAGGTATATTCAGTGATTTCACTCAAAAAACCTTAGGTTTCGTTTTTGGCTGTGGGACCCAGCCTTTCGTCCAATCAGGATAGAGAGTCAAAAACGAAACCTAAGGTTTTTTGACCCCCAGGGGTTAACTGGGGACAGGGAGGAACTCCTTATATGGCCAGCACACTCTATAGTAGGGAGGATTATTACAACAAAACAAAAAAATAAGTGATATTTGAATTAAGTGAAATCACTGAATATACCTTTAAAGGAGAAATCTGCATACACGCGAGAGAGAACTCACCAATGCTCCGATATAACAAAACTAAAACATTTGGTGAACAAACAAAAGGGGTTTGAGACGGAGAGACGATACAGAGGGGGCACATGAGACAAATGAGAGATAAGAGAATCGAAGACATGTACACAACAACAAAAAACTGTAATCTGATGCCTGCCATGCGACTCCGTGTGTTTCCATGACAACAGTGTTATTGAAAACAATACCTGAGTAAGATGTGAGTTGGAAAGGGCCAGGCCCCCGGTCACACAAACGTGGTTTAAATTACTCCCTCTACAGCCCGTGTTTGCTTTTCTTTGTCTTGCCTTTGCTTTACATTAAATGGACCTTCGCAAAATGTTGGAAACGACACACAGCCGCCGCGGTGGGGTTTGCGTCGTCCCCTGCCCCCGCCCCTCTCTCGCGCTCTGATTGGACAGGAGACAAAACAAAATTAATCATAGACGTCGGCTGGCGTGAAGGAAAAAAGAAAAAAAGAGGAACACCGACCCTCTCTAAGAAATTAAGCGGTGATTGCGAAGCCGTGCTTGCATAAACAGAAAATAAACAGCCCCCCGACCAGACGGTGGGGGAGAAACTGGATCTCGCATGAAGGAGAGAGAGGCCAGAGCCGCCGGTATAGAGGCCAAGATGAGAGGCTATTTTTAGGCCCTTCTTCTTCTTCTCCACCCCCCGGAGGAGTGAGATAAGGTGGCTGAGACAGGTAGGAGAGGCTGAAAGGGGGGGGGGGGGGGGCACTCAGCCCCCTTAACCCATTCTGTGCGGGAACCCCTTTTGGTGTTAGCATTACGTTATGCTTTAGCTATTTAAAAATAGCAGATCTACAAGCTCACCGAGTGGCGCGCTACGAGCTTGTAGATCTGCTATTTTTTTTTTGAAAAATCGAAGAGCGACCGACATAGAAGACTTTAAAAAAAAAAATCTGATCTCAGGTCAGAATGAAAACGGTCAGTGTGTAGAAGACTTTTTTTTTATTTTATCTGATCTCGGGTCAGAACGGGATAAAGACCACGTCGGTGCTCCGTTTGCCCCCGCACGCAACCACAACACACCCCGCAGAACGCTATATGGGGGACCCGAGCGGGACCGAGCCGGGTTCCGATGGCTGCTAAAACAGAAACATGTGGTACCGCGGAGTCCAATCAGGGACATGGTTGCCGTTGTCACGGAAACGGTTAGGGGTGTGACGCCAGGCCACGATGTCACGTCACCCTATAACCCATTCTGACCTGAGATCAGATTCATACGAGGTTTCCACTGGACACACACTGGGTCTGATTAACCCATTCTGACCTGAGATCAGATTCTAGAAATGTCAGTCGCTCTTCGATTTTTCAAAAATAGCAGACCTACAAGCTCGTATCGCGCCACTCGGTGGCGCGATATGAGCTTGTAGATCTGCTATTTTTCAATAGCTAAAGCATAACATGATGCTGACACCAAAATGGGTGCCCGTTCAGAATGGGATAAAGTATAGCGGGAAAGACGGATCACTGCGGTTTTCTACAGATTGAGATAGCGAGAGAGGAAGAGAGAGAATTACTTTCATCGTTCGCCACATATATGTGACCAAATTTGACTGCCATTGGATTTTTTTCAAAAGCAGGGAATCATAGCTTCAACATATTGGTTGTTCAGTTTGACCCACCAGTTTTGGAGATATGGCTTATAGAGTGATGTCTTGCAGAAAACAGCGAGTTGAGACAACAGGCTTGAAAGGTTCACTTCTGTGGTCTCTAACATGTACATCTCTCTCTACATGTTTTAAGCATTTATTTCTTATTTACATACGTCAATTTCAGCTTTGACACTTATTTCAGACATGCTCTAGTATGTGAAGAGTCTGCCTGTGCTATCAACTCATTTCGAAGAAAAAAAAAAAAAGTGTTTCTTCTCTCAGTCAAATCTGGTCACATATAATACTCGGACTAACTAAGTACACCAGCGTCAAGGGAAGACCGACGAAGTGAACCAGTTCAGAGATCAATATAAAGATACATAAGCATAATATACACAGATACATAAGCATAATATACACAATCAGATAAAAAGGGGGTTCTTGCGTCTACACCGCGAGCTCCACCCCACCAGAGACGATATCCAGGGATTCGTTTCTACAGTTGCCGTCACGTAGAAACCTCATATAACCGTATTTCAACCTTTTATGGGTTTCTTTTGGCAAATGAATGCCCGACGTTGTCACACTACAGCGTTGTAAAACCGTAGCAAAAATATCGGCTCTAAAACGCGGCGAGCTTGTCTATTTTTGCGAATGAAAAGAAAGAACGAAAGTTATATTTTGAAAGTTAACCCATTCTGACCTGAGATCAGATTATAAAAATGTTTGAAAATGGCAGTTTTCTGAAAAAGCCATGTCAGTCGATTTTTCAAAAATAGCAGATCTACAAGCTCATAGCGCGCCACCGAGTGGCGCGGTATGAGCTTGTAGATCTGCTATTTTTAAATAGCTAAAGCATAACGTAATGCTAACACCAAAAGGGGTTCCCACCTAAAATAAGTTAAAGTGTGTTGTGGATTTAATAAATATTGAACCTATGAAAAGCATCAACAAGGGCCCGTGACTTAAGTTAATCCATTGGACCGTATGGATCCAGGTTAACAGTTTGACGGACATACAAGGTTTTCTAGACGATAGTGGAGACCAGGCCACCCTGGAACAGCCAGACGTCTTGGAGCAGCAGAGACCAGCCAGGCGCTTAAACTTCTGCTTCACTTGCTAATTAGGACATAAAAAAAAAAGCCCTGAAGAGAAGACATCCAGAGTTCTGTTCCACCGAGGAAAAGGAGAGGGTCGTAGTCAGAGCAGCGTTGTGTTGTGTTGCATTTCATGCATCCACAGAGTACTTCCATTCTCACCTCTTTATATACACATGTGAAATAATAGTTCATTATTCGTAATGGAGGCAAAAGCATTACATCATGGCGATATCGATTTGAAGTCATATCATCCAGCCCCAGAGGCACTACTCCCTGGTGCTGGGGGCCCTTGATGGGGTTTCCAGGGGGTCCCCAGATTAAATGACTGATAATTAGGAGCGAAATGGACCCTTGTGGGGCTGTAACGAATGTACACGGATGCAACCAAATGGAACCCGACGTGTCCAAATGGGGTCGTGGGCCGTGGTTTATAGTGCAGGCATTTTTTTTAATCTCCCCGAATAAATTCCAACAGAAACGCTTTCAACCGTTTGTTTCATAAATGTGTTGGTAACAACAAAACCAAAAGTCCCCAGTGGTGGAATAAATTAACGGCCATAGTCATCCCATTTGGGCAAGTGGCTTATAGACCAGGTTTTTAGCCCAAGGAGTGTTTTTCATGCAAAACAAATGCTTTGCAAGGGATTCAGAATCATGAAAAACGCCCTAGTTGATGAACGTCAGTCATGAACGTCCATCCACCTCCAATGAAAGTGCTGCAATTCCACATGTCGCCAGTAGGTGTAGTGACAGCCTTACCGGGGGGCTTGGGTCAGCCCCGCCCCACCCCGGGAACCAAGTGCATTCTGGGTGCCTAGAATAATCCCCACCAGGAACGGCTCTGGGGTGGTCCAGTCTGTCTGGGAGGGGTAACTGGACCTGTGCTATTGTCATGGTGAAGGAGGAGGGAAAAGCCTATCACTTTACTGCAGTGTTAGAGCGAGCGAGCGAGCGAGAGAGAGAGAGAGAGAAACCACTGGGTGGGCAGATGCTTAGAAAGAGGTAAATTACTCCACTCAAATGCACTCTGAGAAAGTAAGTATTGCAGAGAATGAAAATCTGGAAACTAGTTTTGGCATTGGAGTGTGGGTGAGTGTGTGTGTGTGTGTGTGTGTGTGTATATCAAGCTGTGGAGACCCCCTCCTTCCATTGTGGACCAAGAAGAACTCCACTTTCTGGGGTCCCTGATAATCTGCCATCTTGATTCTGAACTGGACGTTGGAGAGGAAAGTGCATTTTACTGGACAAAGGTTCTGCAGATGGCCTATTAATGTAAAGCATGTTTTCTGATGGAAATCTTGGCTTGAGGTGACGGCAGAACGAGGGAGAGGGCCGGGAGGGGAGCTCGTAATAAAACTACAAATCACCGAATTACCGCGGTAATTCAAATCGGCATCAAACATAATATGGAATTCAAACATCTCCATTCTTTCCATTGAGAACAACCTAGATACGTTCGCCTTGTGGTGTGTGCGCCGCGCATTATAAAAATGGCTGACCTGAATCTTTAAGGTAGCTCCCACATAACCAAGACAGCCCCTATGAACAGGCCCCATGTAAGGATATTTTACAACTTGGCAAACGGCGTCCGCATGTACTTCACTATTAAGACTTTAGATGGTGCTTAAGTAAAAAGGCTGCGATGCATTTAAACACCCTCCCCCCCCCATGCACTAATAGCTGCGGTTGCAGCGCGGGCTGCAGGCTTTTTGGCCGTGTTATCAGATGTTTGTGGGGGGGGGGGGGGGGGAGGGGGGCTGAGAACACCCTCGATCATTTTTAGCCCAATTTCCTGCTTCTAAACTGCAGCCCTTTTGTGTTTTTTGTCTTTTTGAACGCGGCAACCGAATTCACCCGCTTTTATTTTATTCCCCTCATTACCACTGTAATAAACCCGTATTTAACAGAGAAAACCCTTCACGAGGGGGCTATTTTGGGGGTGGGGGGGGGGGGGGAGGGAGGTCATTCTGCCCAGTGATGAAGAGTGAGGGATAAAGAGATGAAGGTCTGGAGGAAGGGGGGGGGGGGGGGAGATGGGAATGGAAAAAAAAACAGTCTGGATGGAACATACGCAGGTGTGAAAGAGTATGGGTGGGCAGGTGAGTGGGTGGGAGGGAGAATCCCCAAACACAAGGAGCGCTTGTGGAACGTGGAGAACACGGAATACACAAGGACAATAGACTGTACACAGTGAATGTGTACATGTTATCATTACTGAATAATCATTGCTAACGTTACATTCCGAGTGGGATACAACAACGGTTCTGTTCACTGGGAAGAACGTCGTCACAGTACCATCACCAGAATAGCAAGCATTCGATTAACGGCCATATTGCAAAGTCATTAACCCATTTAGGCCTGACGTCGAAATTTAAAAAAATTATCTTCTAAATCATGACAATTTTCTGAAATACCTATATGTTTCTATATCAGTGGTGCTCAATATTTCATGTCAAGGACCCCAGATAAATACTGCCGACCCCCAACTGAAAATATGTTGTTCCAGTGACCCTCTCAGTAGCAAAGATTTGAGTTAAAAAACTCGCTCTGAAAGAATATACGTCTCAAAGATTTCAGGCAGATTTTCAAGATTTTTCAAAAATAGCAGACCTACAAGCTCGTAGCGTGCCACTCGGTGGCGCGCGACGAGCTTGTAGATATGCTATTTCTCAATAGCAAAAAGTAGAACATAATGCTTGAAACACCAAAATGGGTTAAAAACAGAATTGATACATCAATTGGGAAATTGGAGTCACAGGTGGACTTTTCAGTGAATGCTTCTCTGCTGTGTGTGCTTCAGTAGCGCTCATCAGAAGGACACACACACACACACACACACACACACACACACACACAGGTACAGGTGTGTTTCAGGTACGAGAGGGGACGCTGCGTCATCTGCCTGCTGCCACAAGTGATCCGTCTGTACACTCCACTGTCCCAGTGGAGCCACGCTGACCAGACTGCGATGGAGGTGGCCTGAGGGCAGGAACTCACAGGGCCAAGAGATCCCGTATTTTGAATTCAGTATTTAAGTCAGACGTCATTTTGTAGTGCTACGTTACGTCCGGGTCCAAGTGGCACCAGCTCCCGTCCGCATCTCATTGTAAATAGAATATCTAAACGCGTGAATCTTTTTAAATTGACGTTATTTTTCAGAAAGGAAGCCATAGAGGGTTAAAATGGGTCTTAATGCTTCCAACTCGAGTAGAATTATTAATGTTTTGTACAAGTGTCCATGACAACAAAAATATATGATGTGGAGACAATAAAGACTATTATTATCATTAGTGGCAACAGTCCATTTGCTCGGTAAAATATTTCGGGGGATATTTACAATGTGTGCAGGCTTGAGTATGTTGAATCTAGTTTGCATTAATGAGGATTTAGTTGACAATCAAATAAAATGGCGATAGTATTCCATGTGGGGCAGACGGCCTGTCACAGCCAGATTTTGGAGAGCAGCGCAGCTTTGTTGTTGCGAGGGAAAGCGGTAAAATGAGACTTTCGTGGTTGTTTTCGTCTCAGATTTAGTCCGACGGAGCGTCACAGTATAACTCCATGGGGACACAAAAGCGACACAAAAGTAGGACCCGGAAGTATCTCAGGAGGGGGCGCTCACGTCACAGCTAAAATACTGAATAGTTACACACACACCACCCCACCCCCCCCTCCCCCCCCCCCCCCCCCACACACACACACACACACAGACCAGTGAGGATACATAACCCCACTGGTCTCTGTGGCGCGGCGTTGTGCCCGACACTAGCCGAACAGACTCTGAGGACTGGTCTTTACAACCACCAGGGGAATGAAGACTACACTGCCAGGGTTTTTCCGGTTGTGAATCAATACAACAAAAAAAAAAGAAACAAAATCATGCGTGTCACAAAAGGCTAATAAATAACAGACAAACACGGCACACATTCCCATTAAAACAAGCCTCAGCTAGTAGGGGGCATGGGAGTCTGCTCCTAGAGACCTCAGAATGAGAGACAGACTCTGTCTGATGTGTGGGGTAAAAAAAAATAAGATACCATGTTAGTGTACTAGAATAACATACTGTACCATTACTGTTCTAGAATAAGATACTGTACTAGAATGAGATACTCTTTCGCGTCAGGCAGTGATGTATGCAAATATACACACCTCTGGACACCATTATAGTATGTAGGGACTTATCCTCGATCCAACCCCTCATGCAGTGTCAAGCAGGGAGGCATTGGGTACCATGTTATAGTATTCTTTTGCGACCTATAGTATGGCCGCAGATTACTATGAAAACCTGCAAAACCTGTCCGTCAGTCATGCCACCATAGATGGATGTCAGTCCGTCACACCTCGTGACACCTCGCTCCAAATATGGCCGTCTCCATATATGAAGATCACAACACTGACCTCATCAAACGCTGGATAGCCATACATGGACAAGACTGGATGACCACCTAGATCTGCATAATATAGAGCCGGCCAGCAACTTTATCTCACCCCATTACGTTGATGGGTGAGTTCGCTTCTCGCCCCTCAGGGCGTCATACTAGTGGTGGTATGACTGGTCCATAGCCTTACTTATGAACCAAGAGCTATACATCCCTACCTCTACCTATTCTCTGACCTGAAATAGCAGATCTACAAGCTCATAGCGCGCCACCGGGTGGCACGCTATGAGCTTGTAGATCTGCTATTTTTCAATAGCTAAAGAACGACATGATGCTAACACCAAAATGGGTTCCCGGCCCAAAATGGGTTAAGGCCGCTTCCAAATGTTCAAATGTAAAAGACCAATATTATTATGAAGAAAACAAGTCTTTAAGACCGCTAAACCAAATGGAATAAAGTTTACCTTCAGAAAAAGCGTCGTTTATGGCTTCTGCGTTCTGAATGTAGGGTCTTTTAACATGTAATGTCTAACGTCGTCATCACCGCTAGGTCTGGAAAGGGGGCGCGGGGGAATGGCTGTGAGACAGGCCTATATAGAGCGCCGCAGTCCCGCCCCACCCCTCGAGAGACCCGGAAAAGAAATCCCTGTTCATTTTTCCTCATAGACTTTTCAGAGAGTATTTATTTAAAGACGTTTACACCGCGGACAAAGCCAACTCTTGTCGTGACCGATCATGACAACAAACACAATTTTGGATCGATGTATGACACCGATGTACAGCAGTGCCATCAGTGGAAATGTATGTGTATATATATATATATATATATATATATATATACATATATATATATGGAGTACGTCCCAATTATTTCCATGCAGTGTGCAGTTCACCAGCAAGCGTGCCCGCTTAACCCATTTAGGCCTGAGGTCGAAATTTTAAATAGGTCTTCTAAATTCTGACAGTTTTCTGAAATTCCTATGTTTCTGTATCAGCGGTGCTCAATATTTCATGTCAGGGACCCCAAAAAATGATGCAAT